>NC_068983.1:153602624-153609070 GCF_001194135.2 Octopus bimaculoides | reverse complement strand
TAAACTGTCCTTTATGTTACACTAAAGTGAAAATAACGTTGACATTTCATTTTAACGGATATATTAAACAAAATTACATAAAAATATCTTGAACTATTAAATACTAGTTTTTTTTCAATAAAATCGCCATTGGCTTCGACCACGGCCTCCAGACGACCTCAGCATCTCCTGTAACCCTGCTGGATTGTGTCCTTGTTTAAGTACACGAATGCTTAAAAAATACTTGCCTCCAGTTCACCTTTGGTGCTACAAAGAACCATGTTGGTCTCTCGCCCAACTGCGCCGCACGCATAATAATCAAGAGGGTCGCCATCTGGGGAGTTAGGTGGCCAGATGTTAGGAGTGATGTGGCCGCAGAAATTTTCTGACAGTCATGACTGGGTTCTGCTGCCTCTTGGGCATGATGCAGCGTACTGTTGCCAGGCATAAGGTCTTCCAGCAGCCACTCCTTTGACCCAAGTCAGCACTACCTCTTCCAGGCACTTGATGTAGGCCTCCGTGTTGAGTCTGAAACCCCTGCAGGAAGATGTCGCTATCAGTAGGGATCATTCTAAACACCATGATGTTGAAAGAATGTTTGATTTTTTACACTCTCCGTACATGTTTTGGGAACACGGCAAGCCAACGGTTGTTCAGTGTGTTCACCATCTGATCTTGGCAGACATTTTTCTCGTCTGAGAAAGACCAAAGTATGTTCGGTTGGACCGGATGCTTGAGTTTGATGAAAAGCTTTGTAGAACGGTCTTCGCTCTTGTCTTTGATGGCTTGGGATAAAAATTGCTCTTTTCTCATCTTGTATGAGGAATACCGAAGTTTTCATACACTACCTGTCAGATAAGAAAGTCAGGCACATGTATATTCCTGGCGACGGACCTGATTGACTTAGAGAGGTCATTGTCAGTCATGGCCTGCAACTCACCAGCAACGATCTGAGTGAATTTCTGAGCTGCCGTACCTTTGTAATCACCATTTGACTCATCCAACTTGGTCAGAATCCTCTGCACTGTCCTCATATTGGCACCCAGACACTTTGAAATGTTCGTATTGGAGCATCTGGCGCGAATACCAAGCATTATATGTCGTTTCCAAATTTCTGGCAGAGTGAATTGCGTCATCGTGCTGTTTTTCCCGTATGTTGTGTAGTCAGCATAATTAAAAACAAACAATGTACATGCGCGAGATTAAAAATATAAAATTGTGAGAATCTATCCTTCGTACCGTGTATACACACACATACACACACATGCACACACAAACTGACACACACACAGACACACACATATATATTTGAGAAAATGAGTGCAGATAGCTTTTTGTGTGGGATAATTTTTATTGTACTCTTACAAATATTGTTTACAGCGAGTTACTCTATGCTTCAAGTAACCATTTTCAAACTGAAAAATGTATGTTCTATTGGTTGCTTAAATAGCATAAGGTTTTTTTTTTGTTTTGTACAGATACAACAAAAAATCCCCCCACAAAAAGTCATCTCTACTAGTTTTTTTCAAATAATACTGTACCAAGACCTTCTTTTTATTATTTTATTATATATGTTTGCATGTGTGTGTGCGCGCGTGTAATTGTGTTTGTGTGTATGTGTGTGTATGTGTGTATGTGTTTGTATGTGTTTGTATGTGTGTGTGTGTGTGTGTGTGTGTGTATGTGTGTTTGTGTGTGTGTGTGTCTGCATTTGGTGTTGCTGTGTTTACGTCCTCGTACCTTAGCGGTTCGGCAAAAGGGAACAATAAAATAAGTACTAAGTTTGGAAAAGTATTAGTCCTGAGGTTCATTTTTCCGACTAAACTTCATTATGGCTGTGCTCCGAGATGGCTTCAGTCAAATGACTAAAGCAAATTAAAGAATAAAAGAATATGTGTGCGTGTCTGTGTGTATGTATGCGTACATATACACGTGTTGGTGTATGCATTTATGAAGGTATACATACATATACATATATGCACACATACACACATACACACACACTCGCACATATGCACTTGTACACACGCATATATAATTCTAAATATATATAGATGTGAATGTTCTATCTCGGCGTAATATCCAGCATTGTGTTTTTGTTCTTAGTATATCTAAGACAACAAATTAATTGCTGTGGGAATTATACGCGGAGGCGGTGATCGATTCTTAATGTGCATTGATAATTAGCCTTTAGTCTACACGAAAGCGATATTAATTAAACGCTATATACTTCCTCAACATAATTTCAACTTAGCTGAATGTCTTCTTCTACTAATTGGCTCGTTAATTTAGTTAAACAGAAAACGGAAATTGTGAAATTACTGAAGATGTTTAACATCTGCTCATGAAGGAAAACACGCAGCATCTACATATTTTATTCGCTTTATGAATGTGTGTGTGTGTGTCAGTTCATGCGTGAATGTGGGTGTGAGTGTCTGTTTGTGTGTCTGCGTGAATGTGTGTATGTGTGTGTCTATATGTGTGCGCACGTATGCGTTTCTTTGTCTCAAGTCTCTACTATGTTGCTAATTTCCATTAATACACTTAAAAGTTTCCCTTAAATATGCTCCTTCTGGCTACTTGGAAAAAATGAATAGATGAATGGACTCCATTTAAAATCGATACTCAATTCTGCATCCGATATTTCCGTTTCCCTTAAAAGGTCACAGAGTATAATTTTTTTATTTTCTTTATTTATGTCTTATGCTTATCTTTCACGACTTAAATATGTTTTCTCTAGTTGTAAGAGATACTAGTCTATGAACTTTGGAATACATGTTTCTTGTTAAGGTGGAATATCTCTGTTTATGAAATACTGATTATTAATATGTTTGAAAGACATAATTAAAATTACTGCTACCATATCTTGAATTGATAAAGGGATTCATATTATTCCTTGGAAGCGTGGTGTAGCATTTTCAATGAGTATTCAGCATCAATAACAGACCTTGAATTTCATCTGCGTTCAGTAAAGATTCTTTCCAAAATGTTAATCGTTTGTTCCTCCAGTCTTCATAAAATTCCTACATTATATTGTTTCATTAACTTTAATAACTAATTTTCCTCTTTCTTTAAGAAAGATAAAGTATTCTAAAAGATATCATTTGCCTTAGGAACGGATTGCTCAGGTGCGTGCAACAAAATATCTCTCAAACCTGTAAACCTAGTCCCTCTTTTTTGTCAGTTTCCTTTTTTTCGGAACACGCTACTGCACCGCAGAGAAACAATTTTATACAATATTTCAGGTTGCCAAAATTTTCAGCATTTTTCTTAGTACAGACATTAGTAGCAGATTAGAAATTCATAGCTTATAAAAGCTTCATAGCTTATAAAAGCTTCATATAGCACAGCAGTAATTATAGAAAGGGGAAAATATTATACTATCGATCAGAAGTCATGCTTACGAGGTGGAGAAATATTAAACGTTCGCAGTTATATTAATGCTGCCCACTTAATATTTCGCATCAATGTTGTGGTACTGCTTTGTATATTTTGCAGAGTAAATTACTTGAAGATTAAGAATACCTCTGCTAACATAGCATAATTATTATCATTGCAAATAATGTAAGGTGGCAGATTCGTTAGGGGACCAGATGGAATGATTAGTGGTATATCACCTGACGCTACATTCCGAGTTCAAATTCCGCCGAGGTCGACTGTGGTTTTCATCTGTTCCGCGTCGATAAATCAAGTACCAGTGAAACACTGGGGTCATTGTAATCGACTATCACCCTCCCACAAAATTCCAAGCCTTGTGCTTATAGCATAAAGCATTATTATTATTTTATTGTCTTTGCACAGCTTCTAACGCTGGAGATATACTACGGTGCCAGCTGTTCACTACCAGTGAACTAAGGTAACACCCCGTATATTTCGACCACCATCCGGAGTATTCGAGCGGTTCCAAGCAGTGTTGTTTTCTGCAAGTGCACCACCCTTATTGTAGCTCCTATTTGTTCCATGTACTATACAAGAGTTTTACTCACTGTTCCGAGGGCTCCGACAAATATTGGTACTACTACCACCGTTTTGATCAACCACAACTGCATGACCTCCCAAGCTAACCTGTCATATCTATCGACTTTTCTTTCTTCCTTTTCGCATACTGTGATGTCAGCTGGGCATGCCATATCTATGATCGAGCATCGTTTGCTTTCTTTCTCAATTAACACTATGTTTGGCACTGTCCTTCCCGCTGTCAACCTCTCTGGTGTTACTTAGTCGGCATTCAATGTTATCGCATTGCATTTTTCGATGACCTTCACCAAATCTTTTAATCTAGTAGACTTGAAATCCATCTGGTTCCAGGGCCTACCAGTTGCCCATTTTCGTTTTGCTGATTTCCTTCACTTCCCTATCTGAAATTACTAGTTCTGTCAATGGTATCTGGTATCAACTTTTCCTCTCTTCTGATCTACTTTGAATAACCTATTCTGGTTGTAACCCTACATTCTTTGGTCGTATTTTACCCTCTTTGATTACTTTGCAACGAGGCGTTGTTTCAGTTCCTCCATTATCGATTTCAGGCCCTTTCTTTCAATATTATACTTCTTGTTCAATGCCTTGTATTTTTGTTCGCTTTGAAGCTCGCCCTTTTATTTGCGGTCTAACACAGAAATGTCCTTCGAGAGCATATTAAACCCCGCATATATATTCTTCTTTCCACCGTGAAAGTTTTCTTATGTCACTCCTATCATATAACATTTTCTTGACACCAGCACCCACATTTTCTGCTACAGCAATACTTGCTGCCTTGATCAATCTATTTGTTTCTGTGATGTTTTGTGTTCTGATGCATTTCAGAATTTCATTCACATTTTTTTGTTTCTTGGGTCAATTTCCAACGTTCAAACTTTTAAGGTTGCAAATAATGTCGCTATCGTTCTCCTGTAGCCTTGCCTTTATCCTGTTTTAGATCGTCTTTTGCCCATCTGTCATGTCACCATTCATTTTATTGTCTTCTTCCAAACAATCTTTATGTCTCTCATCGAGCAAGTTATCACTGTTCCTTTCCTGTGGCTTATTTGAGATTTCATATCTGTTTTCTGCTATGAGATTACTTTTATCACTAGGAACTCTATTTTCATCGTTTCCTCTGCTGCTGTTTTCCAATACTTGTCTTTTGATAGTTTTGAGCTCTACTTCTGAGAACCAACACTGTTTTCTTATTGCTCTAACTTGATTACATAATTTCTATTCCATGAGTTGAAACGTTCCTCTTTTTTCCATTCATCATACATAAATTGTCGGTATCCCCTAAGATGAACACTATTTCCGTCTACGGCGTGGCTCAGGTGGTAACACTCCATGACCACAGCATTGACTTGATCCTTCCGTTTACGCCATGTGTGCTGGTCCCCTGTTCGATAACAGGCTGGAGTAGGACCAGTATCTTCGAGTCTACCAGGTGTAACCCTGTCACCATCAAGGGCTTTAGTTTCATTATCACTAGAACGTGTTGTTTACACAGCAGTAATTGTTTTCACCTCAATAGACGTCAGTGAGTGGCTCAAATTACCGAAATACGACAAATCTTTACAAGAAATAACTTCGAATATAATTTTTTTTTCTCTGTTCTATAAGACAAAATATACAAGTATACGAAGTTTTAAAGTATTTCGATAGAAAACACAGTGAATAAAATATGAATAAAGAAAGGGCGCCCGCCAAATCAGAAGGATCCTCTTGGGCTGCTATGATAAACCCTTCTTTCTCTGATTTTAAGCCAGAAGAGACTAAGAGTTTTGTCAACATCGGCATTATTAGCTCACTTTGGGCGTTTGCCATTGAGGGGCTTTTCTTGCCATTAATCAGTAAGAATATCCCAGGCAGCAGTTTTAGCACGGGTTTACATATGCTTCGCTTTTTCCATGCTTGTTTGTAGTACGTCTAATTCTGGGATTTGTTGTATTTGAAATTCACTTAGATATTTCTTCTTTGCCTTCTTTGTTATTGAGTATGATTATTTCTTATTTGCATGCTTTAAGACAAGTTTTAACATCCACTCATTAGAGTTTTTCGGGTAGGTGTTTAGGCCAATTATGACAATCTTTATTGTTAATTCCAGTTGTAAAAGTCCACAGCCACCGTCTTTTCTTGGCAGGTAAAATCGTTCTATATCTGCCCTAGGGAGGTGCATTCTATGTATTGCCGACAATTTTCGTATTATTATTATTATTATTATTGTTTAGTAGTTTTATTTTTACAACGAGTTTTCACTTCACTACCGAGCGCAGCTCTGTGTGCCTTGGGTATGTGCTGTGGTTTACTGTGATGCTCTTATGGTTACTGTATTGACATTTTTTGCGTAGGATGTGTGCAGTGCCCAGTAGTGCAATTTTCTGTATGTTATATATATTTGTAAGTCCCGGTGTTTTTGTTATGTATTTGTCTGAATATTTTTTATTACACCTAAGGCACCTACTATGATAGGAATTATTTCTGTTTTTAGATTCCACATTCAAGTT
>NC_068983.1:153595888-153601630 GCF_001194135.2 Octopus bimaculoides | reverse complement strand
TTATTATTATTATTATTATTATTATTATTATTATTATTATTATTATTATTATTATTATTATTATTATTATCATTATTATTATTATTATTATTAATATTATTATTATTATTATTATTATTTTTATTATTATTATTATTATTATTATTATTATTATTATTATTATTATTATTATTATTATTATTATTATCATGATTATCATTATTATTATTATTATCTAAATGAAACATTTCTTAAAATCTACATGCATGATAATTTTATCCGAAATTGCATGAGTTATATCGAGGCGTCAATTTGACTGCTTTATCAATGAATCTAATAATCTCTTTCCCTACTTATCATGTAGGAAATACGTACAGTTTGTTTTCCAGAAATATTCTAATTTTCCTTTTGTTATCCTTCGCCATATCTTCGTGGATTGTAATTTCTTGCACAGTTACATTGTTTTTCTTTATCTTTGTTTTACACAGTCATATACATTTCCACCTAAATTGAAGGTTGAAGTGATCGAGACTCCGGAAAGTCGCATTGTCTTTTCTTCTCCGTTTTATGTTAAATCATCTGCACACTAACGAGATCAAATTAATGTAATTTGCACGGGTTATATGTCCAACTGATATCAGAGCGCAAATTCATAGTTATCGTTACAATTAAAAGTATTTTGAGATATCATCTTAACAATTTACCAATTTATTTACTTATACTCATTTAACACTATTGTACGCATGTGGCATGCATATGTAATGCAGATAGCCTAGCTATCGAAAAATTAGGGGTAAGAATACAATACAAGAAGATCACTAATAACTCGACTGATGACTGTTTCGTTACAATGGCTGCGCTATACAGACACTTATGTCAGAAGGTGGGAGATTCTCAACCAGGCTGAAATAACAAGGTAAGTTTTAGCTTGATATATATTTCGACTTAACGATCATGATAGTAGTAGTAGTAGTAGTAGTAGTAGTAGTAGTAGTAGTAGTAGTAGTAGTAGTAGTAGTATGGGTACATGAGCTGTAACAGCCCGTCGATTCATCCAGCATTTGTTTTGTTGGCACCCTGCACCTGACGAATGACACCCTTGTGCCAATCAGGCCACAGCCCTCCAACTCATGAGTTTGTTCTGGGCAGTGGTCGCTGACAAGGCTTTTACGAGGTCGGAGTGCAAATTCTGTCTCAACCTCTTTTAGTACGGTTTGTGATCCGCATGCCGATTCCCACACAGGACCAGGGCAACGTGAAATGAAGTGTTTTGCACAAAAATACAACAAACCGCCCGGTCCGGATATCTAACTCACGATTTGGATTCGAGTGTGCACCACTTGGCTATCATATTCTTTTATGTGGATAATTCATGGTTTTATTATTGTGATAGTACAAATACGATCGACAAGGCAAAATCCCAGTAAATTTTGAGATGATCGAAGAAACAGACGAAATTTTCGAGAAGCATTCCGGAACAACGTAGGTATTCAACGACGCCAAAACACGTTCTGATAATATAATCCATTATCTACAGAATACTACTCAAAAATTTGTAGGGATCAGATTATTCGATTGCCATAAAATCGAGAGTGATTTGTAACGCTTCTGGTGCTAGGCTCCCAGTTTAGTTTTCGCTTGAATCAAGCAAAGAGATGAGTTGTGGAAAAATATGTCTGACAAATAGTGACAAATTAGCTCACTCTGAAGAAATCCTTATAGATAACGATACATTAATGCATGTGTGCGTATCGTCCAAAATGATGGTTAAAACTTCTTCACCGGAAATGACATCAGATTAGGCTGTAATATACGACAGAATTGATGTATGCACCTTTTTTCTGCATGACCATTCAGAAATGATTAACCCTGAGGTCATTTTTAGTGAGATTGACTAAATTCTTTGTAACTTTATCTCACTTTCTTTTAAATTGTGCAGATTTCAGCGGCAAGTGACATTGTGTTGGGGAACGTCTGAAGGCCCATCTCTATATCCGACTTGCCTTAAAGATATAAAGTTTCCACACGCTTAAGAAACCCGGCATAAACGGACTTCTACCTGAAGTCAACAATGTTTTTTTAAGCCACAATCAACCCCAAGAGCTATCACATGATCCAGAAAGATTGTTCTACCTCGAGATCTAACATTTACAAAATAAATTGCTACATTACATCGTGGAACACACTAAGAAATGCGAACGGCCCCTATATAGGTGCGAAACCATGAGACCCAAAATATCTGCTCACATTTATGGGATCCGTATTACCTTCTATTGAAGTGACGTCTTTATCTCCCAGTCGACACCCACATATGTGTATGCTTAAATGCAGTTGAAAAGAAATTTCTGACGTATTTCATGTGGAGTGTCTTAATTGATATATTCATTCAAGATAATATTTCGCCACGTTATAGTTAACATAATCCTACCTACTGGTAAATTGCTGATTCTTCTGGCATAAACTTATTCAGATTTCAAAGCAAATGGACACTTAACATCTTTAAGCACTTCACAATTAATGATTCGTTCATACTCTAAATAATGTTGTAAAGATCTGAAAAGATGATATTAAGAAGGAGCAAGGGCAGAAAGGTAAAGACGGTGAAGGGAAATTCTACATTTACTGCCACAATCTTTTCCTGGTTGACCGGAGCAGTATATGGTCTTGCATTAAGAGAAACACTCGTGGATGATTGTCAAACGATTTGCATTTTTCTGCAAACTTTTGTGCAATGTTTCCAACTGATAACAATTCATCACCACGTCAATTGTTTCGTTTTGATTTAATACTTCATGACATATGATACCCTTCATTTACAAGCCAAATACAAAGAGTTTTGGGGTGTGTAGTACTGCTTTGGTGATGGATTCTCCATTTTCATTGGGTGTGAAGCATTGTTGTTCTCCTTGGATACGATTATAGAGAACCAAATTTTGCGATGGTTCTATCTAAGCAAGTTTATTCTTGGAAGACTAGCGGTAGACAAGACTTTGATTATTCTGAGATGCAGTCATATAACTAGGAGCACACTGACCAAGCTAAGACATTTTTTCCTTATTCATGAAGATGTTTAAAGCTCGAAGTGTGAATTGAATTGAACTGATTTGCTAATTCTCATGCTTTGGGTTCTACACTACTACGGTTTTCAGTATCTTATTTTCCAGCTCGCAAAATACTTCCAGTCACATTTCAATGTTCTTGCACTTCCTTAAGTAAACAACTAATAAATTTTGTTTTTGTTTACAAAACGTATTTGGCATTCGGAAACTAATCTGTGTCGGGATTTGTGTGTGTGTGTGTGTGAGTGTGTGTGCGTGTGTCTGTCTGTATGTCTGTCTCTGTCTATTTACAACTCTGGTTGTTGTGGAGCTAAACGTCCTAAGATATTTGTTCAGAGAAGTGCCTGATATATGAGTGTTTTTCCGTACACTTATCTATGTTTGTATAATGAAGTGGCAAACAATAGTACATTTGTTTCTTATTTTCATGGAATAGGGAATACTATCCTAGTTTTATGGTCAAGTCACTCATGAGCACTACTGGTAACATGTAACCCAGTACAACTTGTCACATGGTCGGGTTATTGGTGATTAAACTGGCAACCCCATCAAGCTTGCATGGTGAGGAGGGTGATTGTTGGACACAATGCCGGTCGGAAAATAAGACCCGTCAAAGGGCGAAAGAATTGCTCTATAATCAACAGCCAATTCAACAAGTACCTTGTCACGATGAAGTGCCTGTGTGCTCCATTGACCCGGAGAGCTACGCTGGAGAGAGAGAGAAATCTTCAGGCAGGTCTGACCAGGCCAGACAGGTCGCAGGGTAAGAGACAGGCAAAATCTTAACGACAATGGCTTTAGTTATCGGCGGGACCTAACAGATCAGATTCCTGGCTTCGAACTAGCAGGATGTCATGCAGATCTTGAATACAAGACAATGGATGAAACCCTAATATTCCTAGATAGATGGAACCTGCAGGACCACATGGAGCAGCGCCTTGTGACTCCTGTAGAATGCGCAACCGAAACCCCTAAAAGGAGCGTCCTATGGGACGACCTTGATGAGATATCCTCATTCATATGAGAAGTGTTTCTGGGACAGAGAATATTTGGCTATGATATGCTTCTTTCATGTATGTTGATTTAAACTTGTTCTAGGAGTAAGAACACTTATTTTTTATGTTTTTGGTTCGAAGCTGTCAACCTCTTTCCATATCCTGGCTTTTACTTTGTTCATTTTGGCTTCACTTACTTATAGCCCTTATGCTCTTGTGGCTGATGCAGCTGACAATGTATTTCCTAAGATGAATTTATGGCCATGGTTTTAAAGTCAAGTGGGTGTCTAACAATTCTGCCCGAGGACAGTGACTCTTCTAATGAGCAAAGCTGCCTCGTGAGTCACATAGAGCGCTCTTGATCTTACCCACAAATCTCACAGGATACTCTCCCGCCATATAAATTAGATATGGGTTCCTCGGCATGTTATTTAACGTCGGTGGCATCTGCAACTCTATAGTTTGCTCTAGAATATTTTGTAACCTGTGCTACAATATGTTACTATATTATACAACACTCAGTTCATAACCGATTTTTTCTCATGGACATCAACAATATTACATATTCGTAAGAGAGACGTGTATCACTGGTATTCTCTACGTTCAGGCACATTTCTTCGACTATACAAAATAATTTTTGAATTCTCGCCTACTATGTTGAGTTTTTATTTCCTGCTTGTAATCTAACTGGGAGGGCTATCACCACCTCCAGATTTTCAATTTATTTTATGTTAAAGCACTTATTTGTGAGTCTTTCAATGTATAATTCTGCTCCTGGATAAGAAACAGATTAAGTTCAGTCATACAGTTTTCATGTTTCAGCATATAGTTCACCTTGTCTTCCTGTCTACATTTGGATAGAATACATTATTGCTTTGGTGTTTGCGTGTATGACAGTGGTAGCGGGTAGGATAAAAAGTGTTGTATTCGCTAATGGTGTGGTAGTAGTTGAGCTACAGCTGCTACAAATGATTGCTGTTTTATTGATTTGTCCATTTTGAAACGGATGGCTGCTATTTTTTAAAGTTAATTTGTTGATGATAATAGTGTCTTCACATGCCCCTTTTACTCTCGTTTTTAATATTTTGCATGTTCAATCACAATGATTTTGCTGTGGATTTTGAATGTCATTGATGTTGTTGTTACTTGATGCGTTGACGTTTGACAGGCTTTTTTCTGCTACGGCAAAATAATAAAAATAATAATAATAATAATAATAATAATAATAATAATAATAATAATAATAATAATAATGATAAATAATAATAATAATGAACAGAAAGAATCTTGTCAAACATCAATTGTCACTCTCTCCTCAACTGTAAATTCACATGGGAGAAGTTTCACTGAAGGGAAAAATTAAGGTTACAAATATTATTTTCATATTTCTTCTATTTTTCTTTTTGTGCAGACTGGCTGTCAAAATTGCCGCCATGTTTAAAGATTTATTATCTCTTCAAAGCCAAAATTATACAAGAGGTAATTTAGCCCCTAAGCCACAATAAACAACAGAATTTGCCTGCACACCTGAAGCCGCCAAAATCTAGGCAGCAAAATTTGAAATGAACATCATTAAAATGGAAAACATACACGACAAAAGCTTAAAATTGCAGGTCCATAACGTAGTGACAAGAACAACAATGCTGCTGCTGATGCCACTACTACTACTACTACTACTACTACTACTACTACTACTACTACTACTACTA
>NC_068983.1:153593696-153595878 GCF_001194135.2 Octopus bimaculoides | reverse complement strand
AGAACAACAATGCTGCTGCTGATGCCACTACTACTACTACTACTACTACTACTACTACTACTACTACTACTACTACTACCACCACCACTACCACTACCACTAACAGCACGGCCACCACAACCACCACCATCACCACCTTTGCAAAGGGATATGGTCGGCGAAGGAGCGACCCCAGACAGAGATGTCCTATCAAAACAATGAACTCTGTACCTGAGCAACTCTGGACAGCTATAACAACTGAAGAGGTCACCCAGGCACTGGAAAACCTAAGCAGCAGGGGGGCACCCAGGCACGATAAGATCCTCAACTTCTCATAAATATATCTGACTGGAAAACACAAAAAGCTGGCTGAGAAATGTAATGACATACTTGCCGTACCAGAGACCATGCCTGAATGGCTCACGGATAGGAAAATTATCCTAATTACAAAAGCCATTGAAACGGCAAACCCACAAAATTACACACCAATAACTTGTCTCCCTATAATTTCAAAGCCTTTGCTGCAATAATATCGAATGGGCAAACAACTGAAAGAAGAGGACCTGTTTCCAGAAGAGCAGAAGGGATACTGCAAGGGATGCACAAACGGCTGTAAAGATCAGCTACTGGTCAATAAAGACATGAATGAAGACAGCCGCAGAAAGAAGAAGTATCTAAGTATGACCAAGATAAAGCAAATGAAATAAGAGAATTAGACCAAAGCCAGACATACAAATACTTAGGAATCAATGAATTAGATACGATATATCAAGCACAAATGAAAGAGAAATTAAAAACAAAATACTATAGACGAGTTATGCGAAAGACAAGATAATAGGCATCAACACACTAGCCGTCCCAGTTATAAGTCCCAGTTACAATATCCTTAAACGGACTCTAAATGAACCAATCAAAATAGGTAGGAAAACAAGTAAATAATTAGTGACAGGCTATAGTAGGCACCACAAAAAATCTGAAATAGAAAGATCATATATACAACGTATAGAATGTGGTAGAGGCCTTATACACTTAGAAAACTATTACAAAATAACCACCATAGGACTACAAATATACCTACTTCAGAAGCAAGGAAAACTCATAGCCACACAACACGAAAAGAAAAGACAAAAAAATGTTTTCAGTCTTTAAGAAAGACGACAAATGCAAATACGAAGTCATAGTACTTAACAAAAAGAAGAAATAACTAAAATCCAACCTAAAAGTGGAACAGCAACGGAACATGAAAAAACGATGGCAAGAAAAGGCCCTTAATGGCAAATACTGTGTTAAATTAAACGCGAAAGAAATAGACGAAGCAAAGACCCAACCATGGCTGAGGAGCTCAGGACTCAAACCAGAAACTGAAGGATTTTTAACTGTAGCACAAGATTAAAGCCACCCCACCAGAAATTACCAAAAACATATAATGAAAAGAAACATAACAAGTAAGTTCATAATATGTGGAATTGGACAAGAAACAATAACTCATATTGTTTCTGGCTGCCCAGTCTTGTATAAGAATGGATATATACACAGGCACGACAGAGATGGCACGTAAATACACTGGGAGCTGTAGCAACACTATGGAATAACAATCGGAAACAAGTCAGTATAGGTACACACCAGAAAAGGTCGCAGAAAATGAGAAAGGAATCATACTATGGGATACACACAGATAGAGACATTAAGGCCAATAGACCAGATGTGGTTGTGAGAGATTATGAAGAGAAAATGCTTTCTAATCCATGTATCAATATTAGCAGATGGCTATGTTCCTCTAAAAGATGTGGAGAAACTTTCGAAATACAAAAACATGGAAAAAGAGGTAACTCGAATGTGGAGTCTCAAAACAGAAACAATTCCTATCATAATAGACGCATTAGATATGGAAAAAAAATATTCAGAAACATACATAACAAAAACACCAGGGCTAACAAATATATATAACATACAGAAAATAGTACTACTAGGCATCGCACACATTCTACGTAAACCCCTTTCAGTACAGTAGCTATTAGAGCATCACGACAAACCACAGCACATACCCAAGGCACAGAGAGCTGCGCTCGTTTGTGAAGTGAGAGCACGTTATAAAACTAAGACTAATGAATACTACTACTACTACTACTACTACTACTACTACTACTAATAATAATAATAATAATAATAATAATAATAATAATAATAATAATAATAATAATAA
>NC_068983.1:153590423-153593420 GCF_001194135.2 Octopus bimaculoides | reverse complement strand
GAAGAAGAAGAAGAAGAAGAAGAAGAAGAAGAAGAAGAAGAAGAAGAAGAAGAAGAAATTGACGATTATTTAATCTATGGATCAGAAGTATATACACACCACAATGGAACATACATGTTTACTTCGTTTGGATTTGACTTGAAGATGTAATTAGATTCTGCGATGCATTTTCCAAACGCATTCTTGATTTCGCCAAACCACTATTCCTTATATATCAATAATGGTTTCAAATGTTGGCACAATGCCAGCAGTTTTAGAGGTAACGTAAGTCGATTATATCAACATAAGTAGTTCAAATGCACCTTATTTTATCGAGCACGAAAGTGATGAAAGGTAGTGTCGACTTCCATGGCATTTGAACTCAGAATGTAATGATGGACGAAATACTGCTGAGCATTTTCTCCGGTGTTTTAATGATTCTGCCAGCTCGCCACCTTATTAATAATATAATCATAACAAATAACAACTGTTGTAAACAAAACAAAACAAAAAAATTACATCTCCTACCCAAAACAAAACGAGCATAAACGACACGATAGATGAAGCTATGTCTTACTAATATTGCATAGTTAAACCTGAATATTACAAATGAAAACAACAAAATAGTCTAATAAAATCACACGTGATTTTAGATGCCAACTTCACAATACACTCCCGGCAAACAATAAAGATATAATTATTTATATAGTCTACATAATTTGTGTAGGTATCAGCGATGAATAAAATAGCAACAAAAACTAGAGAATAGAAAATAATTCATACATAAATAAATATAGAATTGCGACACACAATGCAGTTCTCTAGGGAAAACCGGTGCCAATTTCTAAATGAAACCAGTCAAAGAAAGTACAACTTAGTACAAAATTATGGGTGATATTAGATTAGATTAAAAATCCACTGAACACAAAGAATTGTAGCAAATAGTCATTGCGGGGGGAAAAAAATAATTGGATAAAACAGAATATGAATAATATAAAATTAAAACCACGCGAAGCAGCACAACCTTTTCAGAGGGTCCAGTGAGGGGGAAATAAACTGCTTGTTATTTTGCTCATAGTTACCCTATACTGCGAAAATATATGAACAGAAGTGGCGAAGTTAGAAGCTGAGATTCGCAAATTTTCAAGTCAGAGAAGGTATGTTTCGTGGGAATTGGGAAGAGAATATTCCACACAAATATAGAGCGGGTCATTCAAAGCAACGTAGGTGAGACTTAATGGATTGAGAGAATCTCTGAACATCGAACAAAATGTGTTGCGGTTTAAGATTTAAGTGAATTTACGTTCTGAGATCAAATCCCAAAAGACAAACTTTGCTTTTCGTCCCAAAGGGTTCGGGTACATAGATTACGGTGAAATGCGGAGGCAGATGTAGTTGAGCAGTCCTTTCCCAAAACAAATTGCTGGCACTGTGTTGAAATGGGAATTATCTCTTAAGATGTACAAAATTTAACAAAACTCACATTCAGAAATAGGCATTTCCTGCGCAACGTTATCGAGAGCAAATATCCATCTGCAAAGAAATACCTGTAAATTTTTTGATCAGAAACAAAGTTGAAGCAACATATAATAGAGGACGAAAAATTGTTTGGAGGAACTTAGGTGATGAAAGAAGCTGTGTTAATGTATAGTATTTATGTGGAGATACTACAGAACTTACAGAAAGTAATTTCGGTGTTTTAGTGTGAAATAATGGTCATTTTGTTTTCATACAAAGGTTGAACTATAATCAGCTATATATTTTCCATTATGTTCGTTGACCTTTTGCCAACTTTCTGGCAACTTCATGCTTCCGCGCTCATAGAATTTCTGGCCCTTATCGGGGATATGAGTTCGAGTCTCCTGGCTGGATGGTAACAATTTTTCTGCAATATATGAAGAGTTTATTTTGTATATGATATTGTGTTAGCATCATCATGCGTTTAAGAATAAATTATTTCTGTATCTTTCAATGCATATCAACACTTCTAAAGCAAGCTTTGTCTAATTTGATCGAAGCAAGTGAGATTTCAGATCATCATCATTGAAAGTTTTACCAATCCAAACATTTTTTTGAACTTCGAAATAAATGTTAATCTGATGATGCAGGGTGTGGGCTATATGGTGGATATGATATCACATCCCGATCAAGCTCCAATAATTTTACATGAGGTAAGAAAGACATGTGTGGCCTAGTGTTGTCATGCTGGAATACAATTCCTTTACGATTTACAAATTCTGGCCGTTTTCCTTCGATTGCTTTCTCCTGTTTCATTGGTTATTGACAGTAAAATCTGAATTGATCATTTGGTTCTTTGGAAGCAGCTCAAGATGCACAACACATTTGTAATCCTACCAAATTGACAGCATGACCTTTCTTGATGCAATTCAGCTTTCGATGTGGTTTATACTGGTTCTTTTACTTCGCCCATGATCGCTTTCAATTTATGTTATTGTAGAGAATACATTTTTCATCACCAGTGATGATTTGCTTTTTAAAAAGGGTCGATTTCATTGCATTTTAAATGCATATCGCAAATATTGATTCGTTGGGTTAAGTGAATCTCTTTCAATTTATGTGTAACCCAAATATCGAGCTCCTTAACGAGTCCAGGACATTTTAAGTGATTTTCAATTCTCTGCAATTTTTCACACAGTTTTATGACAATCAGATTCAATTATGGCTTTGATTCGATCATCATCAACTTCAATAGTGGTTAAGAGCGCAGACTACTAACCCCTAGACTCCGAGTTCGATTCCAGGCAGTGACCTGAATAATAATAATAATAATAATAATAATAATAATAATATTGTCTATGTGATCTCAAATTTTAAAACAAACACATAATTTTATTATGGTTTCTTAGACATTCACTAGAATAAAACTGTACAAATCCAAATATATGGTATCCTAGGCATAACACCTACTCGAACCTCTAGCTTGTTGTCTCTTGAGGTCTAGCAACAGAAAAAAGATGGTATAAACACACGCCAGAAAAGGTCACAGAAAACGAGAAA
>NC_068983.1:153586650-153590413 GCF_001194135.2 Octopus bimaculoides | reverse complement strand
GCGCACAGAGCTGCGCTCGGTAGTGAAGTGAAAGCACGTTATAAAAATAAAACTACTGAATAATAATAATAATAATAATAATAATAATCACCCAAAAACTGGCACAGACAGACTGTATATACCAGGAAAAAGAGGGGAGGAGGACTTAGAGAAGAAGAAAACAATATAGCATGGCACGTAAAAAATGCCACAGAACCGCTGTTACTAGAAGTAAGAAGGTCAGATTTGTGTACGATGGAAGATTGCAAGGATAAAGCACTATACAAGAAATTGAAAACGAATGAAACTGAATATAGCTGGGTAAAGAAAAGAATGTATGGTCAATTTCATAGGGATGTTGAAGATAAGCCAGGTAGAGAAAAAAGATGGCTGTGGATGACTAAAAGTGATTTAAAACCGGAAACAGAGGCTCTAATCTGTGCTGCCCAAGAGAAAGGACTAAGAACAAACTACATAAAATACAGAATAGAAAACATATCAGAAAGTGATAAATGCAGAATTCATGGACAAATGGTGAAACAGTGGTCGATGAAAAAAAAGCAGTAGTACCAATAATTGAATGGATTTTGCCAACTCGCCGCCTTATACGTTGTTCTAAATATTCTTTTCCTCTCTAGGTACAAGACCCGAAATAGATCGACCCAGTGCGCAACCGGTGCTAAATTATCGACCTCGAAAGAATGAAAGGCAAAATCGACCTCGGCGGAATTTGAACTCAGAACGTAAAAACAGACGAAATGACGTTAAGCATTTCACTCGGCGTGCTCACGATTCTGCCAACTCGCTGCCTTGTATGTTGTTCTAAATATTAAAAGCAATGACATTGTAATTCTTACAACGAATCGAAAATTCTAATTCTAATAATATCACATTTTAGTAAGTTTGTTTTAAAACTTTTCACCAAACAGTCTATTGCAATGCACATATAACTCATGATTTTCCGTTGTTAGTTTGCAATAGCTGTGAATAAAAAGAATTGCCTAAAAAATAATATTAATAACAAAATACTTGCCACCGGCCAGTATTGTTTATTTCTCGATACTCCATAGCTATTTCTAGATTACATTGTAACGTCTCCTGCATTAACTATACTAACACTCACAGAAATATTAATAAATGCTGCATTTATAGAACAGTTATGTTATAAAAAACTGCACTGAGTGGAGAAACATCTCGAAATTGCACGATTTGTGTCATATCATTTCTTTTTCTTTTCCACTTTCAACAGAAAATATTATATTTGAGCTTATCAGTATTTACTTTAACAGGAAGCCATTTCTTCCCAGCTAGCTGTTACATAGTTGAAGGAAGGTCCTTCAGATTATTACGAAATGTAAAGTTATGCATACGTGCATACCTGCATACAAGCATAAATATTATATACGAGTATAAAAACGAGTGGGTTAGTATTTTCCGCTCCTAACCGTAACTACGTGACTTCGATTCCTAAAGTCGCATTTCATTCTTGAGAAGGCCACTTTATTTTTGCGTTGCTCCTGTTCACTCAGCTGGCAAAAGTGAGTTCAAAATGTTTTTCAAAGGGTCAGCCATGATGATATTCGGTGTGTTACCCTGAATCTTCCTGAGAATTGCGTTAAGGGCATGCATACGTTTGGAGCGTTCAACCACTTGCACGTTCATTTTATGGCTGTGCCATTTGATCGAATCTGGAACACGCGCCGTCGTAACTGTTATATACATATATACATACATGAATACATACATACATACATATATATATTTACACACACATATATTCTTTATACACGAATTTTATTTTAATGATAAAATTTAGATTAGAAAGAGGAAACTAACTTATGCAAAACATTTATCTTATCTCTCAATAACCTTCTAACGCGATTTTGTTTCCAACTGAGCAAAAATTTTAAACGAGAACAAACAATAAAATTGACACTATACCTTAATTGGTACTTAATTCGATAACATAAATTGACTAATGTAGATTGATTTGAAAGCATAATGTATAGATTGGAAATCAAACAATATATGAATTTAATATTTCAACCAACTCTACGGTTTTTCAACTTCTGATACGACTATTAATCATTAATGACTGAATTCTGTAAATTACACTTACACTTCTGTCAGAATCGTGCCATTATCACCCCCATTATGATCCCCATTAATATGTCATTATTAAGACAGTGAATGAATGACGGTCTAGAGCAGCCGATTTAAGGTTTCACTGTATTCAGTTACTTATTCAATTCAGATTATGATTTCAAATTCCACTGGGATGGTATCGTTGTTTTTGATCAATGAAGTGTCGAGAAATTAAGAACCATTGGAGCAGAGTTGTATGCATTTAATATTTTGTATCCGACTTCAAAATATATGCACATAAGTATTAGAAAAAGAAAAAAAACATTAACTTAGTATGAAACCATTAATACATGATTATAAACAACTTCGATAACATTAATCACTCGCTCATCTGAGATAATCAGATTGCAATATTGGTTTCATTTCTTTAATTGTTTGGGGAATGAGTTTCCTGGAGAGTTTCCTAATATCGCTTTTCTGAGATTCTAAAATAAGTAAGAAACCTATTTTCACTGACATTCTGTTTTCGCTGATTCGAAGTAATTTATCTTTTACTTTATATAGGGTTACAGGCTTCTATATATGAATATGTTTCTCTGTCTGTCTGTCGCTCTCTCTCTTCCAGTATATATATACATATATATATATATATATATATATATATATATATATATTGCATTACATGCCTAAATTAAATTATATGAGGGGAATTAACAGATAGTTAACTGATATAAGATTATGGTTTTTTACAGGAAGAGCTGTACAAATCTCCTTTACCATACAAATATGAAGGAAGAATTCGGATACAATGCACATGCATATATATATATATACATATAATTCCTAAAAAAAATCAACGAAGAACAAAACTCAGCAAGAAAAAGCAACAACGCGAGGATGTGGTATCTAACCACTTAAGGATGGATGGATGTACACATGTCTATAAATAATGATAGAAAAATAATACCGGAATGAAACTATCAGCATTACGATACTGCAAACACATGAAATTATACATGCAAAGCACCAGAATGGAAAACTATACATATATGAAGCGAAATAAGAATAAATGAAGGCAAATAATGAAGATAAATAGAGCAATAAAAGAAACAGAACAGAATGTAGCCAGGTGTTTTATATATCAGGTCTCTTGTATATTTTTGTATGCTTTACCTTGACTCAAAATATTACACAGTTTATTTGTGTGCTTTTTATCTATTCATATTCTTATGAGTACCAAGAAGAAATCACCGATATACAGCGTATTCATCATAGCAATTACGCATGTGCACTTCTATAAGTTTATGCGTGCTTGTGCGTGGTTCAGAGTTGCGCATTCAGCCTCTCATAGAAAGTGTTTAGTTATATTGCTCGTTATATTTATGGTAAATATAATAAGCTCTCTTCATTTCCGAGACTTGTGGTTATACACGATTCTTTACCATTGACAACAAGACATCCAAGTGCCTAGTCTAACAGCTTTTGAACGGAGACAGGCATTACTATATATATAAATCCACCCAAAAGGATTTGGTCGGCCCGATGAGTTCATGAAATTTGGTTCTTTTCCTTAAAACTATATATTTCTATTTTATACTGTGAAACTTTATTTATTCTTAATTTTTAATAAATTCAATTTAATTGAGTTTTTACCTGTGAATTTGGATTTTTATTCCTAATATTATTATTATTATACACA
>NC_068983.1:153585880-153586640 GCF_001194135.2 Octopus bimaculoides | reverse complement strand
TATATATATACATATATATATATATATATAAATATATATACATAATTATATATATATAATACGTGAGATATTTTCAAATACAAATTTCCCAAAATGGTTAAGAGGTATGTATTATCCTAGCGGATACCGTGTTCATTCTTATCGGTTAACAATGATGTCTAGCCACAGTGAACATCGATGAAATGCAGCTAGCTAAAATTTTATATGCTCGGTTAATCCACACTTCGTAAATCCAAATGTCAAATGTTATTATACGGACTGCATAGTGCCGGTAGAGATTAAAAAAAATATATATGTATATATATGTATATATACATGTATGTGTATATATAGATATATATATATATGTGCGTGTGTGTGTCTGTGTGTATGTATATATGTATGTATGTATGTATATACATGTATCTGTTTTACTGCTTTACTTGCTTCAGTCATTTGAATGTGGCCATGGTGGAGCACCGGCTTTAGTCAAGCAAATCGACCCCAGGACTTATTCTTTGTAAGCCTAGTACATATTCTACTGGTTACTTTTGTCGAACCTCTAAGTTACGGGGACATAAACACACCAGCATCGGTTGTTAAGCGATGGTGGGGGACAAACAGACAACCAAACATACACACACACACACACACACACACACACACATATACACACACACACATACATACACATATATATATACACGACGGACTTTTTTCAGTTTTCGTCTAACAAATCCACCCAGAGGGCATTGTTCGGCCCGAGGCTATAGTTGAAGAC
>NC_068983.1:153583793-153585598 GCF_001194135.2 Octopus bimaculoides | reverse complement strand
ATATATATATATGGGAGAATATACAAATAATAACAACAGACGAGGACAGGTGGTGTAAATAACAAAAGTATATATTAGTATGACGCTCGGGAATACGGAAAGTCTTTGACGTTTCGAGCTACGCTCTTCAACAGAAAGAATACGGAGACAAGAAGAAAAACACGGAGAAATATATATATATGTGTGTGTGTGTGTGTGTGTGTGTGTATGTAAATCTATAAATAAATAACAGGCACACGCTCACCAGCGCCATTTATGTATCTCCATATATACATAGACATATTCATGTGCAGGTAATTACATTTGTATATTATCAATATTCGTTTGCAAGATGGGGATGTTTTTCATTAACCCATTGCCATCACTAGACTAGAATTCACAAACCGCTTAAAAGTAATGGTATATATGCATTTACAATTAGTTTCACTAATAAACCACCGAAGCAAAATGTTAACGTTATTTGTAACATAAACGCAGGTATACCTGCAGGTTTATTCACACACATGTACGCACACAGCGCTGTGTATGAGTTTAACATAGTAAAGACATTTAATAAAGATTAACTATTGATTTTGATTACTATATACTTTATTGGTTTTGTTTTTCTGTCTCATATAATATCGGAACTTGTTGAAACGAAAATGAGTAAACATGTTGAAATGAAAATGAGTCACTATATGATATATATGTATTCTCTTAAAATACCTTTTCTCTTTCCGTTCCATATATAACCCTCTTGTGGCCTAATACATGACACAGCAATTTATTTTTTATATGTCTTTAACGCAATATTGTGTTTGCTATATATCATCAGCCATTTTGAGCTTTTTTCTCCCCTCGTGTTTTTCATTACCTTTGCGTCGTTGATAGAACAAATCGAACATCACGTTTTACTGCTTGTTCGATTATTGGATGAAGACACCGAGATAAATGCCGCAAAATGAATCATGGAAATAAAAATAACACGAATGAGCGAATTCAATATAAACAGTGCATCAAAAAGGAGGAAAATTAACCGTGACTTGAAAAGAATTGGAAGCAGATTGATATAATGTCATGCAGATGAAAATGACCACCTGTCATATTCAGCGACCACGCAGGAACTCACGAGAAGAAATATCTCATAAATAGCAAGCTTACGGTTAGTAGCAAAGGGCAATATTTTGGAATTATTTTACAGTTTCGCTACTACAAAGCTCAAACAAATTATGCATTAAATGGTGAAGTGCTATTCCTTATAGGAAATAAGGGCGCTTGAACAAATTTTGAGTGGCTTGTATACATTTTGACATCTATTTCTAGCGTATAGGGTTTGGCATTTCAACACACTTAATTATAATTATATTTTTATTATACAATATTTAAAAATCAATTTTATCATTATGGTGGTTTTTATACGCCAGCCACTGTTATAATCATTTTAATGATTATATCCTCAATTTATAAGTATAAAAAAATTTGAGTTTCTTCGTCATTACATTGTGCTGCGGTTCTATATATTCCCCCTGCATGATTTCTGACATTCACCACATGAGCGACATGGGCTATTTGATGTAATGCATATTCAGGAAATGCAAGTAAATATTGGTATTTTTACGCAGAAATTTATCGGTATATATGTGATTTTTCTCGCTTATATATTATCGGTATATCTCTTAAGAGTGTAAAGTAATCATATATACATATATATATATATACACACACATTAAATACATAAATATGTATATTATATTCCTAAAATTATATGTATACATACACACACACACACACATATTTATATATGTATGTATATATATATATATATA
>NC_068983.1:153581440-153583298 GCF_001194135.2 Octopus bimaculoides | reverse complement strand
ATATATATATATATATATATATATATATACACATACATACAGCGTCTCAGAAAAGTATGTACACCACTAAAACGTTTCTGTAGAATTGCCATTTCTTTGTTAATATCGAAGGAAATCGAACGAAATTTTTACTGAATAAAATATATTATACATGCGAACATTCTGCAAATTTGGAATACAAAACAATAAACATTTTATATGAATGAAATATTAATTTTCAAACGCTACAAAATTATATACAACCTAAAAGAAATTAGTTACTTTCCGTATTTTATCCACTTTTTTACTAAATTCAAGTGTTGCTGATAATTTAAATTCTACTAAAATGTTTCTCCTGGCATTTTTACATCGGTCATTGTTATTGCATCTGCAGAATTTCTGATTTGTGTACCGTGGTGAAAATCATCTTCATTGTGATTAAAATAGCACCACAATGAAAATAATAGTCTGAAGATTTGAAGAAAATTATTTTTAATTTGCACAAGAATGGTCTAGGATACGAGTTAATTAGCAAACGAATATATATTAGCGTAAACGCATTCACCAAAGTAATTCGGAATTACGAAGCCACTGGACGGCTTAGCAGTAAACATCGTTGAGGTCGTCTCTCTATTTTATCTGCGCATGATATTCGTCACATTCAATGTTGCGTGATGGATAACGAGCGTTGTACTGGTTCATCTTGTGGCCCAAGGAGTGTTCACTGTTAGTGGAAAAAGTGTATCCGTCCAAAGAGTTCGCCGAAGTTTGTTTTTATGGTCTCCATGGACGCGTTCCTCGTAGGAAGCCTTTCCTCACTACAAGGCATAAATCAAGTCGTCTTTCTTTTGCCGAAACTTATATGAGTAAAGGGAAGGAGTTTTGAAATATTTTTTTTTTGTGACGAGACTAAAATCAACGTGTTTGGGTCAGATGGTATTAAACGAGTATGGCTACGACAAAATGAAGATAATAACGACAAATGTACCGTGCCTACTGTGAAACATGGCGTGAGAAGCGTTATGCCTTGGAAATGTATGAGTGCTGCTGGTGTGGGAGGACTCACATTTCTTGAGAGAACAATGGATTCAAGGCTTTGTTGTGACATATTGCAGAGAAGAATGTTGAAAAGCATCAAAGGACTAGGAAGATATTCCCTGCTCCAACATTGTAATGACCCTAAACACACTTCAAAGATGACGACTAAGGTTTTATCAGATAAAATGCTAAAGGTATTGGCTTGGCCTAACAATCCAGAGAGAGAGAGAGACAGAGACAGACAGACAGACAGACATACAGACAGAGTGAGAGATAGAAAGAGACAGAGAGAGAGGGAGGGAGCTGTAGGACTTCAAATTCACCTTCCCCTAATTAAATTGTTATAAATGAGTTGAGACACTCGCTCTGCCTCTAATATAATATATACATGCTATAACGGAACCCTAACACGGATCCCTAGATCCAGCCTTAGCTGTGAACTTGGAACCTAATTGTCGACCTACTATAGCACGTACCCAGCCTACCTGTTCGTTTAGATCACAAGTGAACTCCAGAACGGAAGCTGTGGGGAGTTGTCCACATTTTCGGAAATTTTTACTTCAAAACTAGAAAACCGAGTGAAGGAAGATAACTCGACAGGTCATCATATTTTAAGAGAAATATATCTTCAATTATCGCCAACATTCTTGTGTTTTTAAAAAAAAACATTCTTTGCAGAGAACAGTTATCGTTTAGAGAAACTGAAGATGTGTCTCGTTCACG
Source organism: Octopus bimaculoides (assembly GCF_001194135.2). NCBI lineage: Eukaryota > Metazoa > Mollusca > Cephalopoda > Octopoda > Octopodidae > Octopus > Octopus bimaculoides. The sequence continues at coordinate 153,581,558 of NC_068983.1, read as the reverse complement.
CTAGATATGAAACCAATGGTATTTCACTAAAGCTGTTACTTTATGAATATAAAAATAAACAAATGGTCTATTTTTTATAGGATATGCTCTTTTTCTGACATGAACTTATAACGAAGAT
>NC_068983.1:153578718-153580762 GCF_001194135.2 Octopus bimaculoides | reverse complement strand
ATTTATATATATGTATATATATATATATACATATACATATACATATATACACAGAGAAAGAAAGAGAGAGAGGGTGGGTGATCGAAGAAAAATCACGTAAGCGAGATTTTAAACGACAGATAAAATAGACATATAATCATTTACTCTAACAACTGATGTTTTTTCTGGGTACATAAATTCTTATTGTTATTGTGTTCAGAGCGCATAACTATAGTTTAAAGAGAAATTTGAAAGCATTGGGAAACCTGGCTGGAATTAAAGTTCATTAAAATTTATTGGAGGTTTGGGAGAAATGTGGCTAATATAAGACATAATGACAAAATCATGTATGAAAGCGCGCATTGAAACGTTTCATTTGTTATTCGGCACGTAACTACTTAGGTAGACCGCAAGTTAAATATCTATGATATTCTTAACCTTTTTTTTAACTGGAGGTTTACATATTTCCACATTCTGTTGAAGATTGCGGATATATTCCCTGATGTATTCTTCAAGTTATTCCTTGATGTATTCATTTCAAATAGGCCATGACATTACATGACTTATAGCAACACATCTGTTTTAGAATTCTTGAGTGTTAGATGTTATTAAATTTAAAAAAAAACACTTTCCCAGAGCGATTGCTACTAGTATACAATAATACCTATATTTCTGAAATCTAAGCTGTTTGGACTTAATATCACAATGATGATTATAAAAACACAAATATTGAAAGATTTGAAAGGGAGGTAATATGATTCAAACTAAAGACTAAAATTCAATATGCATGTGCATGAAGGAGTGGGATGGGGATATATATATATATATATATATTTAGAGAGAGAGAGAGAGAGAGAGAGAGAGAGAGAGAGAGAGGGTTGTTGAAAGGTAATCTAATTTGTAATCTATAATGCAACGTCCTGGGATGCGAAATATTTTAGTGAGTATCTTGCATTTTTTCTGTCTCCAGCGTGGACATATATTTATACAATTTTAGATGGTCTACGTTTGTAGTAAATTTATATCATTATTAATGACTGTTGTCGGGTGATTTGATTTCAAATTCTGCCGACTTCTGTCTTTTATCTTTTCTGGGTCAATGAAATAATTACCAAATGAAAACTGTGGTTTGCTGCATTGTGCCAAAATTTGAAACCATTATTAGTCACAGTTTTCTTTGGAGCAAAGGGCAACCGATGTGAACGCCGCCAAACAGTTGGACAACAATAAATATATTATACAGCATTTTCGTATAAAGTTTTAACTATTCGCTATTGCTGAGTAATAAATATTAGATAAATAATAGTGTAGCTAAAGACAATTAATACATAGAATATATTCAAACACCTAAGGATTCACGAACACGCAGGTTCGCAAGCGGTAATGAGATACGCTGGTAGGAAATACATAGTTCGAAACATGTTAAGAAAGTTATTCTATTTTTCTAAAACTCAGTAGTCTTTATGATGCATAATATGAGAACACGCATGACAGCGAAAATTCATAGAAGTTACAGAAACAGTTAAAGACACAAAAAACAGGTTTGCGAAAAATTGTGTATTCCATAAAGCAAAACAAAGAAAAGAACCAACATCCAATTAGTGAAATGGTAATATATATATATATATATCTTCCAGTGTTCTAGAATAGTAAGTAGTAGAAATGATTTTAAAAAGCTAAAAATATAATAGATTTAGCAATAATTTCATAACCATTGAGAATTTGTAAAATAAAATGGTAATATTTGACAGAGTATATTAAATTTCAACCAGAAGAAAAAAGATGCACAAGGGGAGGTTTGCGATGGTACTAGATAGCAAAAATACAAACAGTTTGAAAAATATTTGCATTATATGTATAAGAATGAGTTTTGCCCTGAGGAAATCTGCGAACGACGCTATTATATTGAAGAGAAGAGGAAAAAATAGCTGACAGGAACGACAAACGTAGTTTAGATTTTATTTCTAGGTGTGGCTAAAATTATCTATCTATCTATCTATCTATCTATCTATCTATCTATCTATCTATCTATATATCTATCTATCTATATATCTATCTATATATC
>NC_068983.1:153574320-153577771 GCF_001194135.2 Octopus bimaculoides | reverse complement strand
TATATATATATATCTAAGTTCAAAAAAAGGAAAAAGCCAATAAAACAATAACAAAAAACAACGTGAGGACGTGATACAGATAGAGTTACTAGACGCTCGGGAAAGGAAAGAGAGAGAGTATGACGTTTCGAGCGGAGCTCTTCGTCGGAAACAAGGAAAGTTCAAAGAAGGGAAAAACGGAGGAAGAAAAAATCAGCACCGATGTCCACGAGGTTACATATATATATATATATATATATGCTATACCCACGCATAACCACACAAAAGCGTATGCAGGCATCTTTTGTATAGGCATATTTATTTGTGTCTGTGCTTATAGTTTTTTGTGTAAAGATATACGAAGCGAGTGTAGCTATGTGTACCTCTAAAATAGTATAGCGAGAATAAAACATGCGTCAATCTTAGTGTGTTACGTCATATTCAACAGTCACATTTTTCGTAAATATAACAATCAGTATCTGCATTATTAGAATTGTTTCCGTCAATACACACCTGCATATACGTATGCACGTTTTCATTGGTTCATTGGTTAGATTATTCGAAATGATATATGATTTCGATTAGAGCCGAGGTTTTATATTACATTTCATATATGTAATTTTCAATATTCAATTCTATTTTCTATTTTTAAAATATGTATTACATTCAATACATTCTCTAATTGAAAATAAGGGATGTGAATTCAAACAATAATTTTGGGATTTGTTATTATTATGCAATTAATTTCAAGTGAAAAGAGATGTATATGATAACACAGAATTTCAATTTATTACTTTATATTATTTGATAACTACACCGCAGGCACACACATAGACACACACACACACACGTACATACACACAGATGCAGATATGTAATAAACACTCACATATGCACATACTCACTCACACGTATATAGCTATAAAAAAAACATCTGACAATGTTACTCCATAAATGTCTCACATTTACTTGTTCAGAATTGTTTCAAATTTGATCTATGAATCATTATCTGTCGGTTTCTATTTTTCAATTTCACAAAATCGCAAAATATTTCTATCATATAATTAAGATTGATATCAATTTCATTAGATTTAATACTATCTTACGTAACGTCAGAGGTTATTTCTCATTAGATTTGGTTTCTCTTCACTATTGCGAACAATTCTTCTGACTTACATCTGTAGTGACGCATAGTTCTAGATACCATGTTGGAACATTCATCTACGCATACGCAAGGATTAAAGCCTTCCGAAAACCTGACGGAAACCCCTTATGCGCATGCGCAATCATCACCAGCAGCTATGGTTCACCACCATTCACTCTCTTCGATCACGGCTTCTTAGAGCAACTCCGTCGAGAATGGGACCTTTAATGGCGAGCGACACCACGAGTCTGTAATAATGCCATATTGCCTTGTTGCCTAACTACCAATCCTGCTGCTTCTTTACCTAGGTGTTCACGGCTACCGCTAACCAGAAATTGAACGTTTATTCAGAGAGATAAATTATTATTGTTATTTATTCAGAGTGATCTTGCTCTCGCTTTTTCCTTCCATAAATAATGTATGGAATTGTGAAGCACCCAGCAAGTGGTAAATCACATTTTCTACACATCACTAATATTCCTGAAGTAGTTACCAAAAGTGCTCCTTAAGTAATATTTCAGAGGTACTCAAATACGATCACAATATCAAAAGATCAACTGATTTTATGATACTCCTCATCAGCATTCAAAGTAATACTATCGAGAATATTAATAATACGATGTATAAATGCAGCTATTACGTTACTGAGTCCCAGCATGAAATTTATTAAAGAGCAATACGAATATATTCAAACGTTTACAAGATATGAAATCAGTATGGGTTTCCTCATTGATTTTTTGTCCTCATAATGTTTTATTTCTCAAACATAACTCTTCATATACTCAGAGCTATACATTTGTGAAAGGGAACAATCGGTAATATCGAACCCTTTAAGTTATTTGTGCTTTATTACATCTACCATAAAGAGTCAAAACAGACACTGCAATGTATGTTGTCCAACCCTCTAAATGTTCCGCCAGTTTAATGAACAAGATGAGTATTTTATTATCCACCTCGCAAGAATGAAAGGCATAATCGATCATGACACGAACTGAACTCAAAATGGAGAAATATGAAACAAATACCTGAAGGAATGCTATTCGTAACTGTAACTCTACGATTCTGACAATTAATCGCACTTCTTCGAATCTCGCATTCCATTTTTTTTTCTTGTCCATTACCTCGTTCAAAAGTAAACCGATGATGAAAATTGATATGTAGCATTATTTACATTTCGCGGATATTCGTCCTCATCTTGTTTGTTGTTAACACAACGTTTCGGCTGATATACACTCCAGCCTTCGTCAGGTGTCTTGGGGAAATTTCGAACCTGGGTGCTCATTCCTATCGATGTTACTATTATTATTATTATATTATTATTATTATTATTATTACTATTATTAATCAGGAAGAATATCCGTCAAATGTAAATAATGTAAATAAGTCCTCATCTCTTAAATATAGAACTGTGATATGTAGCATGTTGCAATACTTATTCAGATGGAACTGATTTTATGGGCACCCTTAATTTCATTAAACCAAACTCATGTATGATATAGAAGCATAGTTTGTGACTCAACGTTGTTGATTTACTATGTATCGATTTATGGAGCCTTTTATATCGGGATTTTTGGAAAATGTCTGCTGTTTGATCTGAAAGTACACAAAGTCCATTCCCAGATCTTGCCATCTCGGAATTACCATCGCAGTTCAAGGATGCAGTTCCACATGTATTAGACGTAAATTATGTGAGGTTTCTTGTAAACAGACCAATCTGCAGTCTTTTTTTATTCGCACAAGCGCCAATTTGACATATCAGGCTGGTTGTAACAAATGTGTTGTAATGTTTCAGTGATGTTCAAAGTGTGAAGTCATTGTTTCTTTGCAAGCAATTTTAAAATTAACAAATATATTTCAATGTAATTAGCAAATGAATAAATATCATCGCATTCATACTTTTTCCAGCTTGCCACAATTAGTGTTTGTAGATATTTCATTAATTAAGTACTACTAAACAAAATATTGTAGTAATTTCACTAAAATTAAACAGAAACACCACACCCACACACATACACACACACACACACACACACACACACACACACACACACACTTACATACAAACACAAACATGTACAAACCTACACACGTGCTGTGGAAGGAATGCGAATGTACTAGTTCACATGAATTCATATTACCTATATGTATCTGAATGCTTCCTATACAACTGACATAGGAACACAGGAAAAACGCGTATTTGCTCTGAGATTTGGAGCTTTCTGAAAATTAAAAAAAAATTCCATGCATACATGTGTATATATAAATGTATAAATGTATATATATATATATATATATATACATACAAACAAACACACACACACACACACA
>NC_068983.1:153571051-153573938 GCF_001194135.2 Octopus bimaculoides | reverse complement strand
AGTAACATAAACTTTTGAAATACGTTAATCTTTCATACCAGCTAATTAATTAAGTACATCATAAATTCAGAATACGTAATGAACTTTAGAAATCTCAGTTTTCCATTAAGTTTTTAGAAAATGTTTTATTTACAAACAAACCAAAAACACAGAATCAACATCAATACCAACATTAGATAACCAATAATTATGACAAAAAAAAAAAGCAAATATGATTGTAGTTGCCAGAAAAGAATACAAAAAAAGTTATATATAGTAAAAACAATGGATCAAAGGAATATATGAAATCATGCATTATATATGAAAAGGGAAACACAATATGATAATAACAACACATCACTCTTCGAAAGAAGAAATCGTTACGATTCTCTGAACAAATATCCAGACTAAGAGAATACATTATTGCAATGAATTCCACCTCGATTACAATGCGATCAAAGCGAAACACAAAATAAATAATTATAGCTAAGTAACAAAACACGCCAAATAGCCGAAGATTTTTACTTGAATTATATATTAGATACTTACGGTCAATTGGCACTGAAAGCCAAAAGAACCAGCCAGTTCACCGAAGGATAAACAGCCTCAATGCAAGCTTTTAATAAGATGAAAGTCTAATTGGGTTATCTTTCCGCTATCATTTATGTACCGTAATTATCTCATTTGCGTTTTACACAGGACAACAGAATCCGGTATACAGAGAGAACTTCTTTAAAAAAAGACACCTTCCAGGAAACGACTTACGTTGAATAATTTACAATGCTATATATAGTTTCATTTTCTTTTTTTTTCTTCACTTATTTGTTTTCTAATTCTAAATTACTAATTATTTCACATTTTATAGAAACCAAAGTTTAATCGACTAATTTTTTATTAACAATTAATCTACCTAAAAATATATATAGAGAGAGAGGGAGAGAAAGAAATAGAGAGAGAGAATGTGTGGTTGTGTGGATATGTGTGTGTGTGCGAATGCGTGTGTGTTTATCTGCTAAATACTTTATACCATTTTTCTCCCTACCCGACCTCTAAATATACCCTCTTTGCTTTGTTTCTCTCTATTCTCTACAACACTCACGCTATGTACCCAAGTTAAGCCGCCAAATTTCCCTTACTACCCATATCTCATCCTCATGCACACACAACTACAAGCCTTCCAAACGGCAACATCATTTACATATACATCCTCACAATCCCACATAATCATATTATCATTAACACGAATATGCCCCTTATCTCTTCTGCAATCGTGGCCCGTTGATACTCCCACTGACTCCAGTACGTCCACACACATCGATATCCATAAATTCCGTCATGTTAACTCATGTGTGTAGCCACCTCTCCGCTCAGTTACATCTACATAAACACATATAAATACAAACTTTTTGCCTCAGTTTTACCATCTCATCTACCTGACACATACTAACATATCCACTAGCACTCTCAAAAGCTTTGCTTTCAGACACACACGCAATACTGCACACATGTCAATAAATGCACCCGTACCCCCACAAGTACATGCACTCGCACTCCTCATTCCTCACAAACTGACACGCTTTTTTCCTTCCGAGCTATCTCACTTTGCTTGCCAATTTTATTTATCACTTTCCCCAAAACTGACATTTTGCAAAACACACACACACCCACACACACACACACACACACACACACTCACACACACGCACACACATACACACACACATGTACACACACCACGCGCGCGCACACATTAACACACAACATGCGCGCGCACACAGTCGTGCAAACCGCTCGTGTGCTGTTTTTCCTCTCACCAACTTACCTCCCATTCATTTCGCTCTCGTGTCCTCTTCCATTTCCTCTCGCTTTTCCTTCACCATGTAGCTTTGGCACAGTACACGATCTGACTGAACTGTCTTCCGTAGTTTCCTCCTGCGTAATTTACGACAATAGTTTGATCCTTCTTGGTATTCTGTGTTTCAAGCGTGTTGCTAATAGCCTAGCATTGAATTTGAATGAAAATTCGATTGAAGAGTGTCGATGTTTACTACTGGCCGTTAGCCTGCAATTGGTCGAGAAATGTCGCGTGGTGCCGCGGTTTGATGTTAGTATATACCAACAGAAAAATAACTTAGGAATGAGAACCCAGGGCTGGTTTCAAAATTCTATCAGGACACCTGATAAAGGCTGAATAGTAAATCAGCCGAAATGTTGTGGTAACAGCAAACAAGATGAAGGCGCATATCCGTCTAATGTAAATAATATAAATAATGTACATGAGGCACTTCTTTACCATTTGTTCCTCAATGTTTGAAATGTTCGTGAAATTTGCTTTCAATGATGATACCTTAGTTCTATAAATAAACAAGTTACATCAGATGTTGCCTTTTAAAATGTTTATGACTTTCGTTTTCCAAACAGACTTTACAATATTGAAGGCCTGATATTTCTATATATCGACACCTCCTCCTCCTCCTCCTCCTCCTCCTATAAATTTTAGTTGGTAATATTTCTCCTAAGCCCCGACAATTTCAGAAACAATTTGCTTTTAATTCAATGTCACTGCTCAAAAATTATACTCTTTTTTGCGCAATATTATACTTTTGTCGCATAGCGAAATCACGCTATTAAATAAATAATTTAACTTGCACAACGCTAAAGCTATGGAATCACAGCCAATCGCATTAGCAAAGCACAAATCCTTACTCACACTGCCGAGACTTTAAATAGGCGCAGGAGTGGCTGTGTGGTAAGTAGCTTGCTTACCAGCCACATGATTCTGAGTTCAGTCCCACTGCGTGGCACCTTGGGCAAGTGTCTTCTACTATAGCCTCGGGCCGACCAAAGCCTTGTGAGCGGATTTGGTAGACGGAAACTAAAAGAAGCCCGTCGTATATATGTATATATA
>NC_068983.1:153559301-153570836 GCF_001194135.2 Octopus bimaculoides | reverse complement strand
ATATATATGTGTGTGTTTGTGTGTGTGTGTGTGTGTATATGTTTGTGTGTCTTTGTTTGACCCCCCCGCCCAACTTCGCTTGACAACCGATGCTGGTGTGTTTACGTTCCCGTAACTTAGCGGTTCGGCAAAAAGAAACCTATGGTATAAGTACTAAGCTTACAAAGAATAAGTCCTGGGGTCGATTTGCCCTACTAAAGGTGGTGCCCCAGCATGACCGCAGTCAAATGACTGAAGCAAGTAAAAAAGAGTAATGAGAATACACCTGCATGAAAGCATCAGATACTAATCACGCTACCTGAATATCTCAGAAACATGACCCAGCAAAATATCAGAACACATATCGCAGGTAGTCCGCACAAGAAATGGAACAAAACAATGACGTAAGAAACAACAAATAAATAAAGTATGTAAACAGTTCTATATTAAGGTATATGTTCCTTGCCTCAGGATTAGGTACCTGCAGATCTTGGTATGTCAGAAATTCATATAAAAATACAGATAGAAATAACTTTGATACTACTGCAGAGAAGCGTTTTAAGATATGTGTATCTTCTTTAATATGATGCAGTATACATCTGGCCGTTCTTATTTCGCTTTTCCTATCGTTCAGGTCAAATAAACGAATTCAAGCAAGGCAGGAAAGGATAACAAAATCAATACTTACGATGTCTCAAAATGCGTATAAGGCCAGGCGTTATCGCCACTGAATTACACACATTGAGTTAAGAAACTTGTTTAATACAAGCATTAATGTCTACGCCAACAATAACACAAAGACTAGGACAAAAGTATTGCCTTCGAACTGAAACCTTTCCAAGACTCGTCAGTTATCGTCACTATCGTCAATTTCTATACTTGCTGTAACACGTAAGGAAAAAGATAATAGAAAAGACAGAAAAAATGTCTTGCGAGTATCGATAACAATTATATACGTGTACACTTGTATGTATGTATGTATGTATGTATGTATGTATGTATGTATGTATGTATGTATGTATGTATGTATGTATGTGTGTATGTATGTATGTATGTATGTATGCATGTATGTATGTTTGTATGCATGTGTATATGTATATATATATACATATATACATATATACATACATACATATATGAGACAGAGGGAGAAAGGAAGATACATATATATATATATATATATATATATATGCATGCATACATATGCATAGACAGAACATATATATGTTTGTGTGTGTGTGTGTGTGTGTGTGTGCATGTGTATGTCTTTGTAAGAATGTTTGTGCCTGTGCGTGTGAGTGTGCGTGTGAGTGTATGTGTACGTTGTCTCATGTTTCTTCTCTGCCGAGTGTTTTTTGAAACCTGCTTAAAAATAATAAATGCAGAATCAAGAAACTGGGACTTTCTTTTGTATTTTAGCGTCTTCATTCTTGAGATGAAGTAACAATAAACTATTGAATGCAGAAAAAAATGGAAGAACCGATAAAAGAATTCTCCAACAACAAAATGTATGCAACAAAGAAGAAGGAAGAAAATATGAGGACAAAAATAACAAAACAATGCAACTTAACAAGCTATATAAATAAATGTGTTATAATAGAGTTTATGAAGTATGTGGTGATAATAAAACCATAGAACCTACATATGTAACTTGTTATTTCTGTATAACTATTGTATTTCGTTTACGTTCAACCACACACATGTACACTAACATACATATACACATACATATATTAAAAGAAATACACAGGCACAGACATGTATGTACATTTATAACTGTGGGTATGCACGCATGTGTGTGTGTGTGTGTGTGAGTGCGTGTGTGTGTGTGTGTGTGAGTGCGTTTGCGTATGAGTGCGCGTATGTGTGGTGTGTGTGTGTACTTCAACAATGTACGGACGAACACACTGTTATAATACATATTAATACATAGCTCTTATATAAGTACATGTTATGGAATATGTAGCAGAAGTAAACTGATATTCATGTCTGTTTTATAGTCTCTCCTGTCTGGTTGTTGAATATTACGGTAAATATATGATAAGTGCTGTTGATAGTTAGATGAATTCTTGGAATATACAGTAGATTTATGTCTTAAATAAACCGGAGATTTAACACCTAGAATTTGTGCTAATCTACAGGTACAATGGTATCAGTTATATTCTGTTTCGATTCTTTGTCATTCAGAAAACTCCTAGAGAGCGATAGTATAGCATTTGTAACCAAATGAATATCGTCTTCAAATTCCAAACGACGGTAACAATCAGGATATTGGTTCTACCCTTGATATACTTAGGATACCGAATAATTAAATGAAATATTCTGCTTGTTTTAATAGAAGTAGCAAGTTGTTCCAGAATACACCACTGTAGACAACATCAGTGTGGTAATAGTCAAAGTTCGGATAACTTGCAGTGATGTGTTTATCTTTTCCTTTGAATACATTAATTTATTGATATAATGAGAGATCTTTTTAGTAAACCTGGCTCTTTCAGAAGCAAGACCCAACGGTACTATAGAGTAGGCAGAGAAATATTTGAATTGCTGGATTTTTTGTCAGTGGTTAAATCTCCATTACAAATATATGCTTTATATCAACGGAATGACGTCTAAACCAGTACGTTATAAGACACCGGTGTTAATTAATTCGTTCCTCACTTTTATAAATACAGAGCGTGCCAGAGGAATTTCTTTCATGAATTTGCTGGCCAATGAAGTAGCAGGTCTCGCAGTGTGAAATATACATGCAATAAATGTTATCGTTGTAGTTGTGTCTTATTAAATATTTTTTAAACTATAAATATTGGCCAGAAAATGGCTTCCGGCATTTCAGATTCACATATTTCAGATTCACGTATATCATGACAGTAATACTGCTTAGTATAGACCAACATGTAGTCAGTTCGAAAATACACGTTTTCATAAGGCTTCACAGAAAAATCGCTCTCTTTGTTCTCCAGTTTTTCGGTTACAAAAGCCAACTTTTTCCTTCCCTATTTAAGCATAAAATTATTACAGTATTTGCTAAAACTTATCCCTCGTGTTATTTCTATTCTTTTTTATTTATTGACTTTCTTTGTTTGCTTATGCAACTCTTCAATTGCAGATAATCTCCCTCCCTTTCTCTTGCTTTTCTTTTGTATGATTATTTAGCTTTGTCCTCTTTCCCATTTCTGGAACGTTACCTCAGTTGCAGAGTGATACAGATTGAAAGTGATCCGTGGAAAATATGTCCTTTCACCGCGTGGCGAAGCAATTATGCTGGAAACTTACTGCTCCTCCTTTATATTGGATAGTGTGATGTGTAGAAATGATGGCGAAATTCTTATGGAAGTTGTTTAAGTGGATCCCCGTTAGGATAAAGAAAAAAATCCATGAGTCACTTCAGAAAACAGTTCTATTTGTATTATTGAATCTTCCATTATAAGCGTTTAAACGCACGCGCACGCACACACGCGCGCTTGCACACACACACAAGTACACACATACACACATATATATGTACATATGTAAACACACAAAATTCTCTTTTGGTGATAGATCTGGTGTTTCGATCGTTTCTATCTTTCTATGAGAAATATGTTATAATCTTTAGGAACTGATAGGTCGACCAGGCAGCATTTTGTTTCTTCGTAGTTCTTCACGACAATAACGGCACGGTTCATTTTAACCAAACAGACCTTAAATATTGACATATCCGTATGAATGTACATTTGTCATCGGTTAAGATGTTTTAATTGCTCTCGCCAATGCTGCCTTATTTCTGTTACTAATTTATGATACTGACATGCTTTTGGTAAATGCAGTTTCCACCACGATAATTACTCAAACTGTATTCTTTCTTAGTTAATCCTTGTCACAATGTAGTTACTAGTTCCTTCCATTTCACCATATATCCAGAGGGATTCAGTACAAAAATCATCATCATCATCGTCGTCGTCGTCGCCGTCGTCATCATCATCATCATTCTTATTCGTCTTGTATCCTGCCCTAACGAAGCATGTTTAAATATTGTTAATTTAGATCAACACCTACTCTGTTTAAGCCGTTTTATATCTCTGCCATCACTTCTGTATTTACTAGACATGAAGCAAGAAGTTGGATATGTTGGTGCTTTTCCCTATTATAAGGAGAAGATTAGTTTTAAAGATGTCATATTCAGGATACGAACGTACACAGAGAAAATCCACTGAAAAATATAAACTTACAAAACTTACAAGGAAGACACAAATCGCTTTAAAAGAAAAAAAATATCAGGTTTCTTTGGAAGATAATACTAATATGGAGAATTTGTAACATATTTTGAATTAGTGCCCCCAAAATGCAGCAATGTCAGTACAGATATTACTCAACAATCCGGTCCCTGAATGGTTTGTTAGCAACAGTGTCTGGATATGGCTAGTTGCTTTAATATTTAAATATGCAATTGATATAAGATATAGCGCATTTTGCATATAAAATCACAGTGAAATATGAGAAAAAAAAAATGTTGTCTGTTTGTGCTTATTCAGTACCGCTAAGACTTGATTTGACCTAATTACTACAATTAGACTGGTAAGCGGCTTAGACAGCTTATATTGCGTATATCGAGGCGTACTAAAATATATGTTCAATAATTAAATCTTCTCAGGTGCGGAAGCAACAATCCGAATAAGTGTTCTACGTACATTCCTATTAATTAAATTATTTTGTTTCTTTTAGAACATTATCATTATGACATTGGTGATAATAACGGTGATGATAATAAGAACTATGGTAAGGAAACATATAAACCCAGTAGGTGTAAGAAGACAATCTATGTAAAAGGTTAATGACGCTAATGGTCATCTTGAAAAGGTTCCAACAGTGTAATGGATGCAAAAAGAACTACAATAATGTTGGATAATGAACATAAAGGAAATGATTAAAAAAAGGTGTAAAGTAGTCGATGAGCAAGAGGTTAATTGTTAGTAAGAACACAGTAAGATTAACACGAAAAATCAATTGTTCCATTTTTCATATTGCATTTCTCTATTTATTTTAGAATATATGGTGCTTTTTGTTTGGTTATATTAGGGAGAAATAGGGATTCTTTAATTAGAGTCTCAACTTTAATGAAAAAATCTTACACAACAAATGAAATTATTTGTATGAAATTAGTTTCCAGCATTCACTGGTTTCCACAGTGTGAAAGCGATAACAAATTAATCATTGCATTGATTTCTCCTGTCAACAACCAAATGCATTGATGATAATAATTATAAAAGATACTATATCAATATTAAATAAAGTAATGAAAAATTACGGCTGTTAAACTACATCTGAAATGTGAAATGTGTGTGTTGTCGTGTATATATACATACATGCACACAACACACACATACACCCAAATATATATGAAAAGAAAGAGAGAGAGAGAGAGAGAGAGAAAGAGAGAGAGAGAGAGAGAGAGAGAGAGAGAGAGAGAGAGAGAGAGAGAGAGAGAGAGAGCAAGACGTACGTATATCTAGTGAGGAGGAACCCACTTTACAGCAAAACACAAAACAACGTTAGAAAATAATGCAAGTGGATAATAATTTAATACTATATAATATTCCTTACAAAGCTAGAAGATTAATCACCGATGCCATACTCATTTTGCAGCAAAGGGCAAAAGTAAATACTCATCAAAAGCACAACGCGCGGTTGTTGACATGGAATCATAACTTCAAAATTATTTACGCGGTAAAACCTACATAGATTTAATCACAATACAACAAAACAACACAACACGTGACTGCTGACGAAGCAGCATAACAGTCACTAAAAGATTTGGCAGTAAACTTTATTAAATCTCGACCTGCATATAAGAAACTACACATAAACAAAATCGATCAAACTTGCAGGAGAAGAAGCTGTGAAAGTTGGAACTTTTGAATACAGGTCTCCGAACTCAATCGTTCCAAGCTAACAGACATTTTCTGAAAGAAGATGAAGAAAATTTATAATAATTGGAAAATGGCCGTGTATGAAATTAAAAATGTATCTTGGGTGTAAAGTTACATGTAACACTACTACTAAGTGAGTTAGAGATCCGAGTAGGTTATCATTATCCATGGTGCAACAAGTCACAGATTAGATTAATAGGATATTTAGGTTTCGTACTAGTAACGGGTCTTGTTTGGAACATAGTTTCAGTCGTACTCCAGTGGTATCAAAGAGGACAGATAGTCATATTCTATTTCTAATTTACCTGTTTATATGTTTAAATTTACCTGACGATACCGAATTTTTGACATGCTATATAACCAAAGAGTGCATCAATAATATGCTGCCGAATGAACTACTATTAATCTTGAATCCACTTGTGCTTGTTCTTCGTACATACATGCATATATACATACAGACATACATACATGTATACATACATACATACATACATACATACCTATGTATGTATGTGTGTCTGTATGTATGTATGTATGTATGTATGTATGCATGCATGTATGTATGTAATGTATGTATGTATGTATGTGTGAGTAACTGTGTGTGCACGCGCATGTTCGTGAGTGTGTATTCTCAAACATACACACACGCATATAAGCGGATAGGTACATAGACAGATAGATAGAGAGAGAGAGAGAGAGAGAGAGAGAGAGAGAGAGAGAGAGAGAGAGAGAGAGAGAGAGAGAGAGAGAGAGAGAGAGAGAGAGAGAGAGATACATAGATACAGAGACAGAAAGACAGACAGGTAGAAACTTTCATTTAATCCTTGGCCTGAAGTATAGCTTGCAGTATACACTTCGCTTGGCTATTTACCACTTCCTAGGTTCCGCCCACTATGAAACATATGTAGCCCCGAAATTATCTTCTCCATTTCTCAACTCTTGTATTCTCATTCGCATACCTGGCAACCCTTGTTATCAATCGTGAAATATAAAAGGAACTTTTTTGAGTTGATCATGCTTCAATAAAAAAGGAAATCCACAATCACCCGTCTCAGTAAAACACTTGTAGAGAAGAGAAAGGCTAGTTACCCGCTGAATTATTTATTTTTTCCGGAAGTACCTGCATCTATGGTTTTATGTCGTATGTTAATGCATTCTGTAAGCATAATTCTTTCTTGCATAGAACACGATTTATATACTTGCAAGAAATCTAACTCAGCTCAAGCAGTCACACAAGATTAGGTGATATTAAAACGGTGTGAGCAAATTTTGTATGTAAATTTTAGAGAGCTTTTGATCGAATTCCAGAAAATGAGACGGGCAGAATACTAAGAGCATCTTAAATTTATGAATGTTACGCAGACTATGATTTTACTTCATGATTGTAGTGAATTTTTTGTCAGGGTGGCGATTTCCATGTTTCTGAAAAAGATGGAACTAGGAAAATAACAGCATGGGTCATGAATACAGTAGACGTGAGTCGAGTATCCAAGAGAAGGGAATGGTGGCACACGCAAAATTTGTGTGTCAGATGTTTGAATGTGATAGAGAACAATCTTTTCTAAAGAAGTCTGGTTAATTCTATATTTTATATTATTAACAGAGTGTAAGAATATAGTAGCACATCTACCATATTTTATCCTTGTTTAAAATTAAAGTAAAAGCATAAACACACCGTTTGCTTAAACCTGAATGATGTTTATTTTAAACGAATACATTTTTGTGGATTGCGTGTAGGTATAGATTTTGGGCATAAACATTTCTGTACGCATATATTTACTCATATATTTACCTAGGAAATACTCTATTCTGTGCCCTCTGTCATTCTTGATTTCCTATTTCTCCTGCTTTGATAAAATAATTTCAGTAACATACAAGCATTTAATCAATTTGAAATACATTAATAACCTGGGAATATTGTGTTTGTTCCTTGTCAAGCGTAATATAAATAATTAATGATGTACCAATGGATGATACTTTAAGGGTGATATTAAGAACATTAGAGTATTTAATGTAATTTCCAGTTCGTGAGTTCTTTGACAATGCATTTCAAAATATACTCCTTTAATTTAGTTGGATTGATTGAATCCACTCTGAGCTAATGCTACAAAGGCTTGATCGTCAGTAAAATATTATCAAAATTGAATAAATTATTTCACATAAGCTCAAATTAGAAGATATACTTTTCATATTTATTACATACAATTTAATTTATTAGTTCTAAATGTATATATTTCACTGGTAGAATTTACAATAAACATTTCATTTTACAATGTACGTATAAGAAAAAAGAGAAAATTCAAATATATAATGTATAAGAATTATAGCGTAATAACATGAACCCATTTAAGCTGGGATAACAGGTAATTTCAGTGGAGTGTATCTCATGCATAACAGTGCACTCCCACGGATATAATGAAGCATTTTTCATATTACGATAACAGTAAAATACGAGATGGTTGCAGTAAAGTTATTTTGCAGTGTTTCCCCTAAATAAAGAAAATACAAACATCGCTTCACAATATGGTTGTGCTTGATAACGCAAAAATGGGAGAAGTTGCATCTATATATCTTGCATTTGATCTTAACGCAGTGAGATCACCACAACACTAGTGGCTCAAAGTCACCGGAAGACTGTTATTGAAACCATCATTGTATAATGTGATTTTCAAAAGACATATTTTGAGAAAGATTGGGAGAAGCAGTTAGTGGATATAGAGACAATACAGAGACAATACATGATGAGATGTAAAGAGCTGTGTTCATAGGTAGTAATTGGCATTAGATGTTATGAGACTAAATACGAGTAGTGGGGAACATTGTGTTAACTGTAGAATAAGTATCTAGGTGCTATGTCATGCATTTATGACATAGTTTGGAGTGCATCGGTGTGTGACTTCATACCGATCAGTCGGTTGGTTAACACAAAGCACCGATTAAAAATGGATTGTAACTGTTATTGCAACGGTACTATATGACGTTCTTCTACTAAGTGCCAGTTATTCGCACCATACTATAGAGTACAGAATGTTTTTTCCCTCTCCTATATTTAGATTGAAATGCTAGAATTAATAAAATAGGAAAACAAGGATTAAAAAATTACAATAGGGAACAAATCCCAGCGCCATGTGTCATATTTCATCCTTCTAATATATCATCTATATACCAAATTACTCGTACTTCAATAGTAAATATATTGCAAATAGAAAACTAGAAAGTATGTGCATCACGTATATTAGCTAGCAGCACTAGAATCAAGGAGTACGATAGGCTGAAATACATTTGATCAATTATTTTTCGTATATAAGAGAAGAAAATGTTTAAAATAGCAAGGCATAGCCACTAACAGATTGCTAGAACTTAAATCACAAAATCTCCCGATAATATTACAGGATGAAGGTTCAGACGAAGGACAGGGTGATGAAAATGAAATTAAATTTCCGATTGAAGAAAAATTCTACATTTGCTTTTGTTAATTTCCATGCAGAAAGTACGCTGTTTGCTCCGACAATTTATGAGACGTACATTTCAGTGAAGTAATATAGAAGGCTATATTTGATTCGTACTTTTGCTACAGAATTTACAGCTATCTGTTTGAGTTATATTACGTAACAAGCTTACCATTTTCGTTGCGCTATCTTCAAATATACGCTTAAGTTAGAATATTAAGCAGATTTATTAAATAAAACTACCGCGTCAATGACACGAACTTCTTATTAGATTCAGTTTCTAATATCGAACAAAGAAATCATAATCTACTCCATGAATAAAAACTCACACTTGCTCTTACCATCGTTAGTTTTATATTCTAACGGCAAATATACATCGCAAAAGGTCCATCGTACATGGAAGCTGTTATGTCTGATAACGCTTAAATCGCTTCCCATAATGGAATGCTTTGCATGTTATTACCTCGTAAATAATGGGTATGAAATGTAGGATGCGTTATGACTAATAAATACAAGACGGTCTGTTGGCATGTCTACCAATGCTACGCAAGCAATCTTTTATATCTGGAACTTTTAATAATCGCAATAAGCTGTGAATCATATCTAACGACCCTACTAGAGTAATGTAATGACAAACATTTTGCGTGTGTGTGTGTGCGTGTGTTTGTGAGTGGTTCTAAACCGGTGGCAGTGAATTTATTGAATATTAAAATATGATAAATAGTACGTAAAAGAGACAGTATATAAAACATTTAGTAGCTTATTGAATAAGAGAAGAAATGATGACCAACTACAGACACAGAAAATCATCAAAGACGCTCTACTATGATTCCCTTTAAAATAACTCACCATACACTGTAGTTTCTATATCAATATACGCAGATAAATTAGCGAAAACAGGTTTCGGGTATAAGCAGAGGAATCACATTTTACTGTTTTATCCTTTTACCAGTTTCTCTCATTGGATGTGGATCATGCTGGACCTCATATTCAGGGATTTTAATCGATCAGAGAGATTTCAGTTCTGAGATTAGCATAAACTTTTGCCAGACACTATATATCAAGAGAAAATTTCCGTTTTTTACATAGAAGGCAGAACCACACATATAGATGCATACACACAAACACACACACACACACACATTTGTAATATATATATATATATTTAATTATCTAATTACGTACCAGTTGCGTACTGCGATCGATCTAATCTAGATCTTGTGCCTAGAGTAGAAAAGAATATATAATATATTAACTTACATTTTAGTATTTACTAATTCGTTTATAAGACGTCTCAGTTGTTTCACGCTTTAGGTTCCAGCAGAAGTCAGCCAGCATAGCTGGATTCCATTTTCCCTTCTGCCTGCTTTCCATTGACGCTATATTTTTATGGAACCTCTCTTCATGCTCATCACTCACAACTCCTGCACTCTCTGGGAAGAAGGACAGATGAGAATGAAGAAAGTATATCTTCAGTGACATACTGCTACCGAGATATTGCTAGCACTTGATTAGGCTCTCTATTATACTCTCTAGCTGGGACCACTCGGAGCTTTCCCTGAAGTCCTTTGCATACATCTTTGAATGTACGCCAGGACGCTAGTCCAGTTTCATCCATTGTCGCCTCGAAGTCCTCATCAGCTATAGGTTGACGAATCTGAAGGCCTACGAATATACCCTCTTTATACTTGATATCGCTTATTTTAGGAAAGATCACCTTGTTATGTTTCAATGCTTTGGTAAATTGTTTCAATTAGGCCTAGTTTTATAGGCAGTAGTAACAAAATGATTTTCTCCTTTTTAACTAGTGGCTCATGATCAACATTATGGCATCCAGGCGTCATAGTTTCCCGAGGTGGCCATTCTGAGCCTACATAATGTTCTAATCTGGCGATACTGTCCCACTTGTAAAGCAAGCACATAATCTTTGTGTATCCAGGTTGTAGCCTGTTAAGTAGGGCTACTACTTTCAATACAGTTCTATATTTAAGAGATGAGGAATTATTTACATTATTTACATTATTTACATTTGACGGATATTCGTCCTCATCTTGTTTGTTGATAACACAACGTTTCGGCTGATATACCCTCCAGCCTTCGTCAGGTGTCTTGGGGAAATTTCGAACCTGGGTTCTCATCCCTATCGATGTTACTATTATTATTATTATTATTATTATTATTATTATTATATTATTATTATT
>NC_068983.1:153558036-153558935 GCF_001194135.2 Octopus bimaculoides | reverse complement strand
TAATAATAATAATAATAATAATAATAATAATAATAATAATAATAATAATAATAATAATAATAATAATAATAATAGTAACATCGATAGGAATGAGAACCCAGGTTCGAAATTTCCCCAAGACACCTGACGAAGGCTGGAGGGTATATCAGCCGAAACGTTGTGTTAACAACAAACAAGATGAGGACGAATATCCGTCAAATGCAAACAATGTAAATAATGTACTACTTTCAAGTTCGCACAAATTATCCACTCATGCACCTTGTAACTCATGCAGTCTAGAATAAAAGTGAGGTTCTCATGTCTCTCTTAAAATGACTGGGTGAGCATTGAAACTGAAGGCATGCTGTTCCCAATGTGCAGCAGAACCGCTTTTATGCTGTAAAGGGATGCTTCTACGTATAACTTCTACTCATTTGGTTCGTAGATTAGCTCAAGAGCATTGAATAGAATACTGATATCACTGCAATAAATCAAGTGTGTTCCAAATTGAAGAACCGTTGTGAGAACTTCAGAATGCTTCTTTAATATTGTAGTTAGAGTATATTTATCCAACAGGTTCCTTTGTTGCAGACTTGAGGCCAGGACTTCACTCTGTTGCTTAGTAAGTGTTAGATCTCGTACTAGATCATTGAGTTCAGGTTGGGCGATGAGGTGTTGTTTCTTGTCAGATTTACCATGTGTACGTTTGCAGGTGGAGTTGGTCGAGTACCTTGTGGAATAACATCATACATCTGATATTCAGTGCATTTATGAGGTTACTAATGTACGTAGTAGCATTACTGATAATGATATACATAATCACAGACAAAAACACACACACAAAAACACACACTCACACATATCATATATGTATATGTATATGTCTATGTATATATATATATATATATATATATATATAT
>NC_068983.1:153556572-153557711 GCF_001194135.2 Octopus bimaculoides | reverse complement strand
AGATGGGTATATGTATTTTTTATATTTCCATTTTAATTATATTTTTAGCGGTTTCTTCTGTTATCAGATTTTTCGAAGTATGGTTTAAATTTAGATTTCTTGGCATTTTTACATATAGAAAAATTCGTGGATTTGCCAGGCAAGGGATAAGAATGAAGAAAAAAACTTTGAGAAGGAGGGGAAGGTAAAGAGGCTTAGCTTTCGTATTGGTAAGGTCATACTTGTTTGACGCTCGTTATGCAATAATCTTTTATGTTAAAATAAGCAAAAATGCTACAAAACCTTATGGATCATTTTGAATGGGACGAGCTTCTATTTTTCGCTAGCACAACGCTCCAGGCATGTAAAGCTTACTGAAAAGCTAATGGTAATGCCTTTGTTTTGAGAGAAAGAGCGTCATCTACAAGAACTAGGTTGCCGCTGGTCTTACGGTCAGCAAATAGTACGTTGTGGAAATTTTGATGGAGTTCAGGATGAGATTTCACTGCGAAAGACAAAACCACTTGAGCCAGGACAATACACTAATCTCCAATTCCATCCTGGTGACCGACTTCCTTACAGTGATGAGCAACAGAATTAATTGTTCCTCACACTCCCTGCAGTAGAGAACTTGCCCCTTGTGACTTTTGGTTGTTCTCCTAGTTGAAGAATATGAAGGATTCTGTAACAAGAGAACTGACATCTTTATTTTAGAGGACCATAATAAAGCTTCCACGAATTGATTGAAGTGCTAAAACATGTGCATTGAAGTCAATAAATCCTACTGCAATAAAATTAGAGACTTATGCACCTTTGGAATTAATGAATGTCTCTTCTGAAAGTCTAAAACATTCTGGAATGAGTACATCTTGTATGTAACACACAATGCTATTATACAGATACCTATGTAGGCATTATTATTATATGCGTGCCTGTAGATATTTATACTTGTATATCTCTCTCATTCTCTGCACCTTCATATCTATCTCTTTGTCTGTCTCTCTTCTCTATCTATCTTTCGATCTGTCATTCTATTCATTTATACATTTATATATACAAACATAAATGTTATATATAAATCATGTATGTATATATACATACACACATTCACACACAGACGTTCATATATATATATATATATATATATATATATATATATA
>NC_068983.1:153547318-153554818 GCF_001194135.2 Octopus bimaculoides | reverse complement strand
TTATATAAGAAGATACTTGACAAAAAGCTGTAACTAGAAAATTAATAAAGAAAAATACTATAAAATTATAAAGGAAACAATAAATTCGCGTAACTGAAAGTGATCACTGTGGTGGAACATTTAAATCATAATAACGATGTAGAATGCTGATATGCTAGACTCAAGAACGAATTGGTGAAAGCAACGAGTTTGTTTTGTTCTTATTAAACCTCTTTAGAGACGTGTATACTATTCACTTGTGAAACTAACAGTCATGAATATTAGGATTTACATTGAGCTAACTCTCAAAGATATATAGTCACAAAACGTATTCGCATACAACAAATTAATGATCTCTTAATTCATTGGTATTACTCAGCATGTGTTATTTATATTGCATTACAACAAGGGACTCCTGAGATATTTCTGCTTTATTCTAAACTGTTATGCGCTTATATCTTTGCTTCAACATATCCTGATTATTGTAAACTTGGTAATTTTTTCACAGAGTGCAAAGTGATAAATGAATCATTAACAATCACAGTCTTCAACATTTTCAATCTCACTGATTAGTTTCAAACTAGTTTCAAGCTATTAGATACAAAACGAATTTTCGTATGTAATATGTATCCCCGTGCGTTACTTAACAATTGTGTCCGTCACTTGAGAATTTCGGAAATACCAAGCTCATTGTACTTAGATATATGTAGTTTATAGCTGTATTTGCCTCGGAAACTCCTGCCTAAACTCATTACGCACGTATTTCGTGAATCCTTCAATCCATTGTAAAGCTTTCTTGTGAGACTGCATGATCGTGTCCTAAGTGAAAACTGTCTGACTGGTACAATATTGAATAAATTTAAATGTCACGAGCTCTCCTTGAGAATTCCCATTCACATTATAGCTTTAAGATGCTCATTAGTGTGTCATTCAACCATGAATATGTGATCTCTCACTGTAAAATTTATATGCATCACAAAAAATACTGTTTCCGCAGAATGAATGCCGATGCAGTTGCTACAGATGGATAAATGATAGATTTTACTCTAAATGAGGTCCCCTGCGACTGTCAAGCAAGAGAGTACTCAGAGTGTAAAGAACTAACAATGCACTTCAGCCTTTACGTCACAGATACACCATTTCCTCTCTTTTCCATGTCAGCTTTATGACTTGGCCAACCAACGGAGAAAATTTGGAAGCATTTAAAAAGCACACCCTCATCACTTTTCCACTCTTTCTTCCACTAATCACTATACTTCAACATTGGTCCTCTCTCATTCATTAAGCGTCCATATCTGTGGTCTATGCCATATCGAAATAGATCCCAAGCACATCACTATATTACGGTCGAAGTCGAACTGCACATGAATTGCATTCCCGACGATTACGCTACCATTCGTACTGCGCAACTTAATAAATAGAGGAACCTGTTTACCAGCAAGTTTAAAACTTTGGCCTATTCTGCCTTCTGATAATTGCAAGTGAAATTACTTCCTACTTATCTATCAGCCGATAGTACAATTTTTGTACTCTTTTTAGTTTTAGTATCTAATATAACACAGCATAATAACATCCAGCAATTAAATAGTATGTAGTTGTGAAGACACAAATATACGACACAAGAGAAATTTAGCTGATCATTCTTTTGAGACATCAAACAAATTTGAGGCGCCATCAATGTACGTTCTCAGAAAAAGATTGTATGTTATTTGGTCATAAGGGTCTTCTAACAATAGCTAAAATAATTTTTGTATAATGAGGCCAACAAAGAAGACTTGATATGTTCAGTCAATTAAATTGTTAGAAATACCAGATGCACGTTTCTCAAAATACCCTCTACCGGCTCATATAAACACTACAGATTATATATTTTAGCATCCGATAAAAATGTTCATATTGATAGGGTTGGAATGTTTCAATCATAGATATACACAGAGTTGAGAAAGCGTTTGTGGAGATATTTATGTATAACACAGCAAGTGTATCGGAACGGTTTCTAACTATTCTCAGTTTTTTGTCGATATCAGCGTAAAGAATATAAATTGAAAATTATTTCAATTTTAATGAAATTATTTCTGTTCTTAATGAAAGTAAAAATATTGCGTTAGCTTTCAATATTTTCTTGAAAGACAGAACTTAGTTATATATATGTTTATACATTATTTGGAGACTGTACATTGAATTATTATATTTAATCAACTTTTAGAAAATTACCAGTTTTCTGTATACAGCATTGAAAAATAATAGAACATTATCTGAAATTCTTAGATTAGTGATTGGGTTTTTTTACTCTCATCATTCGATGAATTTGGCAGTGATGTAAATAAAGATTTCAAAGAATAGAAAACAAATTACATGCAGCCGAGTGGTATTTGCTTTTATTGAGCGTGTAGGTGGATGAGAAATGGTTGATAATTTTCGAAAGAAAGTGATAAACACTGTTCATTATCAAATAAACTATTTAAAATCATTAAAGGAAGGATAGAACAGATGACTTACACATTAGAAAAAGCTGAAGCAATTTAATAACATGCAGTTTTGTAGTTTCACCATTATGAAAGTTTAATATAATACCTTGCTTATATTCATACAGCATATGAGTTATAATTTGCTGTTTGTCTAAAGGGTGTTAGTTTATAGGTCAACGTTTGGCGAAAAAGGCAAAACATTTAATTTCGTGTCTTTCTCGACTTTGTTTTGAAAAACTGGAACTAAAACCTGTTATGAGACTTTAAACCATTTGTTGATTCTTGTGATCAGATATGGAAATAAATTTTTGCTACCATTACTTCGCTAGTGCAAGACCACGATAGTGCATCGAAGACTAATGTACATGCTAATATCCATCTTTACTATCACATAACTCATTTCTTTTTCCATGTTGCATCCATAGAATAGCCTCCGGAGTAAGCATTCAGTACAAATTTACCACCTATAAAAACATCAAAGATAAGCCCATCTGAAAATATAAAAAAAACAAATCTTTAATTAACAAATTGGAGAATTTTTTCATATTTATATTCAGCTATATTTCAGGCGAGTAATGAATATACGTACTGATACACGTAGTGTCCAGTTAATAGAATATACAGAGTATTTTTGAGATTCGTATTGTTGGTGATCAAATGATTTCCTCTCTCGTTTTCCTGACTTACTGAAGTATATATGGTTGGTTAAAATATCGAATTAATTTATGTACGTTTAAGATAGTGTGATTATTTTATTTCAATTAAATTTCTAGCGTGCCGTATAATTATGTTTAAGTTCCCGCATTGACTCGATGGGGAGTTATTTTTGTCGGAATATGGTAGATAATGACTTCTAAGAAGATATACTCTACAGTTGAGAGTGGTCATTGAAAATGTGCCACTAACTACTGGTTATTAAATGCATGGGGTGAATGTATCTTACATCAACATCTACAAAGATTATCTTACACAAAATACTAAATTGAATTACAGTCATATTTGATCTTAAAATTCAAAGTATAATGCTTCCTATACTAAAGAAAAAGTTGAAAATAAAAGCCATTCAAGAATACTGCTCAACGTTATTACAAATGTAGTATACATGAGATTTCAATTTCCTAAGCAACTTCATCTTATCATTTGTCTTTCACACAGTGTGAAAGCAGTAAACTTTGTTATAGAAGTGTTTCCATAATTACGTCACTCTTCTACAATAAAGCTACAGAAAAATGATAACCTGCTGACACGTAATGCAGCCGGAATTCTAAAATTGATCTTTATGATTGATTGCAGATCCCTTGACGAATTTCATTGGGCAATAAAAAATATCCCCCTATTCTCTTTGCGGAAAGCACGTCTTAAATATTGCATTTCACTGCAAGACTTCCAGCGTTGAGCTAAGTTCGTGTTAAGTATACAGACATTTTCTTTCAGAAAGATATCAATGAATCACATGTTAGTCATGAATCCTCCGAGGGAGATAGATTTCACTTTACGTGGTTTTGATTTCGATTTCACAATGAGAAAACTGCAACTTTGTGCTACATTCTTAGATTTCCTTCGGCCTTTTACTGTCAATGGGAAATGACATGGTCAAGATAAATTAGACTCATTACACTTATAACTAGAATGGGAGATTTTGAAATCAAGTAATTAAATTTTCTTTATATATATGAATCTACTATATATGAAATAAAGACATGAATGCATAATTATCTACCGGTAAAATAGCACCAGAAACACTTGTGGAAATGCTCAATTTACGGTTTTAAATCGTTTTACATGTTATTAATTATTCAAGTTTAAGAACCCGATTCTTATATGCATCATAGACATTGTTATTTAAAAAAGCGATATTCACATAATAAACAGTGTTTAAATAAAAGCCTTAACAATTATCCCAACAGACTTTTAAGTTCAGTGGCAAGAAAGTAACAATTAACGAAGTCTAAATTTCATTATAATTAACCATTTCTCTTCGTACATGTTATTTTCTTTTAATGTGAAAATGCAACACAATTCCTGTATGTTAATAGAGGTATATTTGCAAAGTTAATTCTTCCAAAGATTGGATGAGAAATTATACATGTGATTTCTTTTATCGCGATAGCAGCAACCTTTCAACACTTTACGTACTTGTTGTTTTGGAGAGTTTGTCAGTAATCAATTAGTTGCTTATTTATTAAAGCATATTAAATATTACCGCTAGGCATCTTTTAACGAATAAAATATAGGTGTATAGAATATTTAAAAGAAAATATCCAAGACAAGGTAAATTGTTTAAGACGGTGACACAATATTCTCTTTATTATGAAACCCTCGGAGACATGAGACCCATATTGTGAATGCATAAATGGATAATATTTAATATTGGCGGCATCGTGTGGCCGAAAAGCCACAAATGGAATTTTCGGATACGGATATATTTATTTCATTTTCTCTGCTCATTAACTGTTCGTTATTTATAGTTTTATATCTACTATTTTCACAATATGGAAACTGAAAATAATTTAAACTTCCCAGTAAGTCGACCGTCTTTTCTTTACGAGAAATTTGTCATCATCTACCTACCCACCTGCCTGCCTACCTACCTACCTACCTAACCACATACCAACCTACCTACCTACCTACCAACCTACCTACCAGCCGGACTGCCTGCCTGCCGGGCTGCCTGCCTGCCGGACTGCCTGCCTGCCTACGTGCATAATTACCTACATACCTACCAACCTACCTATAAGCATGCATACATGCATACGTAAATACATACAAGCATGCATACATACATACACACATACACACATACATACATACATACATACACACATACATACATACATACATACACGCATGCATATAGTCTCACGCTTCTATGTTACATAGTATCTACTTAAATATATTAGACTGGACCAAAATTCTGATCATTTTTTTAAGCAAAAATAAGACACAAAGCGATGTATTCAATCAAGATATAATTATCGTTTCGATCTAGTCCTCTGCCATCTTGTGAGTTGATCCATTATCCTCTACCCAAAAAATCTTCTCTCTTTACAAGAGAAAACAAATTTCACAGTGAATGTTTACTCCCTCTACCGAGTTGAACGTTTGCACATTCAATGGAAAGAGGTGGAAAGAGGTGGAAATCCGAATGCGCAAGGTCAAGCGAATACAGTAGGTGTGGCAAAACTTTTCAACCAACCCCCATTAACTTCTGTCGCACCTGCAAAGAAGTGTGTGGTCAGCCATTTTCATGATGAAACACAATGTCCGTATGATAGGCAAGTTCTGGATGATTTTGGCTGATTACTACGTTTAATTTGTCGAATTGGTCAGAGTACACGTCCGTATTGATTGCCCCGTCCAAAGAAAGAATCTCGTAAAAGATAATGTTCTCACAATCCCACCAATTTGAAAGTATAACCTTCTTCGTGTGAAGTCTTGCTTAGGAGGTGCTTTTTGGTGCTTTATCGTACGTTCTCTGTGATCTTTACGTTTCACATTGTTATATACGACCAATTTTCAAACATACACGTACACACACACACACACACACACACACACACACACACACACACACACACACACACACACACACACACACACGTATGCAAAGACACGTTTTTGACTCAACGTATGTGGAACAGTGTTTGTGTGCGTGTTTTCATTGTTCTTGTCGCTCAGTTTTTGACGGTTTTAGTGAATCTATTTACCCATATAAAATGAAATAGATCCCTATAAAAAAAAAAAAGAGTACGATATTAATTTCAGTATATATATATATTTAATCTACGCGTAACTTACCGCATACCTGGTTATTTTTCTAAAACCTCTCACGTGTTGCACTCCAATTTGTAACTACCACGGCCGTGAAATAATGCATCTATGTTACAACTTGTACACTCTCAGAATATATCTAGATCTGTGCCTGTACTAAACAAAAAATTAATATTATTCAACTTGAACACCTTTTCTCTCTGCACTTTCATACTTTAATGCAGAATTATTTATAATACATGTACTATGAATAAAAATGATGTACAAATCTTTCAGTGTCATGAACTATTAAATCATCTTGCTAATACTGTACTTGGATGTTGGGAAAAAATTACACACTGGGGAAACAAGTGCACGTATGTATTGTCACTTAAAACATGCGGCACTAGTAATGAGTATTAATAACATTACCGTCATTATCACATTTAGATCATCATCGTTAAAATGATATGGATGATTGTTATAACCAGCCGAACATAAATATCACTAACACATAAATATATTCTACTCAACATCATTCACAATCAATGATATAAACAGACACAATGGTGAAGCGAATCAATAAAATGAAAGAGCATTTGATGAGGGCAATAATTGCAAAACAAAAAGGAGAACGTTTTCGTTGAATTTCACATGCTTAAAAGAAGAACAAACTTTGAGAAACACACGAACGTGCAATCGTATATTTATGTGCATACGCACGCGCGCGCGCGCACACACACACTCACACACATGTACATATGCCCAACACACACACCACGCACTCCGAAATATACGTATAGCATTTGTACAAATAAGGAGGCGAGCTGGCAGAAACGTTAGCACGCCGGGCGAATTGCTTAGCGGTATTTCGTCTGTCTTTATGTCCTGAGTTCAAATTCCGCCGAGGTCCATTTAGCCTTTCATCCTTTCTTGTTCGATTAAATAAATACCAGTTACGCACAGGGGTCGATGTAAACGACTTAATCCCTTTGTGTGTTCTTGTTTGTTCCCTCTGTTTAGCCCCTTGTGGGCAATAAAGAAATAAGATACACGTATTGCATGTGCAAATAAAAATTAATATATGAGTATATATATATAAATTCATAAGAATGGTACAACAAGGTACCGATATTTGCTGGAGAATAGCAATCGATATAAAAACGACGCTATTGTATAGCTTCACTGCGTATATACTGGCAAACATGCGTGTGTGCAACAAAACATGAAAAACTTGTCTTACCTTAGGAAGAACATCCGAAAATGAACAACCCAGATTAAGGATAATGCAATACCTATATAT
>NC_068983.1:153545250-153546093 GCF_001194135.2 Octopus bimaculoides | reverse complement strand
ATATATATAAATATACATATAAATATACATAGGCATATATGTATGTGTGAGTGTATGTGTGTAAACTTTCAATGCACAGTAAGTCTATACATATGTACATACATACATCAAATACATACCCGCAATATTCATAGACACGTAAAAACAAGCACACGCGATCAATTCTTCGCATTGGCAAACACACACGAGAAACGTACATACAATCAAGCCGAGTTACAAGTTTGATGACATAAGTTTCTACAAATCAATTTGTTAATAATTTCATTTAATAAATTCAAGCGAATCCTTAAATTCTGAGACATAAATCTTATGTTTTGAGAGGTAATCGTATATAGACGAGGAGAATATTACGGACGCACAAACAGAGACACTGACACAAGCACACATAATGCATGCATAATCACAGGCATTATCACAAGCAGACGCATACATAATCCTTATGCAATTTATGTAAGCACACGCACACACACACACACACACACATGCGCACACCCACATATATCTGTAAATCTCTATATATGTATATATAAATTGGCACTTATTTGTGTGTGCGCATATGAGATATACTACGTTAAATTCATACAGATGTATGTATAATACACGTCGCATAATGTAATTATATGTGTATATATATACATATATGTGTGTGCGTGGGTGTGTGCGTGTGTGTATTTATACATATGTATATATTTATGTATAAATATATATGTGTGTATACATGTATGTATGTATGTATGTATATATACATAAATGTGTGTATACTATATATATATATATATATATACATATATCTATCTGTGTGTCTGTTTGTCGGTCTCTCTCCCTGTATATATATATATATAT
>NC_068983.1:153543948-153544516 GCF_001194135.2 Octopus bimaculoides | reverse complement strand
TATATATCTTGCAATGAAGTCTTCATGTGACACATATTCTGTAATACAAATTTAATCTTACGACATTGCTCGCAATAAATACGAAATTATATCAGTGGGAAAAATTGTTAGATGTAATCGAAACAACACAATTATTGTGCCCCTGTTATATTTTGTAATACATTATTTGTTTAGTCTTTTATAGATATATTCTTGATATTTTTTTTTCCTTTTTCCAAATGTTATTTGATTTGCAGCTATTGAACTATTTGACTCATTTGCCTTCTGATTATATCAACTGCTCCAAGCTTAGTGATACTTAAGATGAAATGATAAATCAAATATTTTGTTGTTTTTCCTTTTATAGTTCGATTAGATATTTTTGTCTCTCCTTTCCATGTTCCTAATGGAATTGCATGTATGCGCACACTTATATCCATGCGAGCATATCTTCATATATATATATGTGCATACATACATAAATACACAAGTGCTGCTTGTGCGTATGCACATAAACATGCACACACACACACACACATACATATATATAAATAAATAAAATTCTATGTATATCTCGCTATATGGTATT
>NC_068983.1:153543557-153543938 GCF_001194135.2 Octopus bimaculoides | reverse complement strand
TACGTATGTATATTTATATGTATATTATATACATTTATATATAATACATGCATATAGTTATATCTATATTATACACATTTATATATAATACGTATATTTTTTATGTACACATATGTTAATATATTTGGATGACATATAACCACCCAAACTCACCATGCGTACCCACACACCCAACTATATCAAGGTCCATAAATCAAGCATATATAAACTAACCAACAAGTCTGATAGCTTTGTGAGTCATACGAAAACAAATATGAAACAACGAAATGAAGTTATAAAAGTTACGTTACGCGCTTGTGTATATGAATATATGTATACGAATGCATGTACATATGTATGATTTCATATATAAATATATATATATATATATATATATATATA
>NC_068983.1:153541910-153543355 GCF_001194135.2 Octopus bimaculoides | reverse complement strand
ACTACTACTACTACTACTACTACTACTACTACTACTACTACTACTACTACTACTACTACAACGTAAATTTATCACAAATAATTAATGAAAACATTAGTGAAATGAAGGAAGGATAGGGAGAAAATTAAAATTAAAGTATGTATTAGAAAAAGAAGATGAAGTAGAGAGAATAATAAACAGAGAGAAAAGAGATAAAGAAGGATTAACAGAGAACAGGAAATGCAAATACAGAGGAAGAAATTGGGAGCAGAAGATAGAGAAAGAAACAAACCTGACTAAGAAAGCGGTCGGCATAAACGAATAAGTAAATAATTAAGCGATAATAAAACAAATGATAAAACGAATAGAAAAATAAACACTCATCCTAAATGGCGATGGCTACACACAAGATACAGTGGAGCCTACACTATTACAAGTACTATTTATTGAATGTTACCTGTATTAAGTAACACCGTATTATGCAATGCTTGTTCCACCATCCGTGCTTTTATCAGGGCTGCTATAAACATCTAGCTAATTGTAATCTGCGTAATACATATCAACATTAGGAAGTTATGAACGTCTGGCATCTTTCCCGCCAGCAGTGTTATTTATAGGCACAATGCTTAGGGAGTGATACAGGCAATGGCATGAAGTCAATCCAAACGATCTTTGAGCGTGCATCGTGTCACTTAGCAATTACTAATCAGCTGAATGAGAAACGATTTTGTCACGGGCTCTCAACGGCTCTCTTCATATATAAATGCATAAAAACGTACTGATATATCTAGATACAGGCTGGAGGTAAAGCAAATATTCATCATCTAAACAGAATTCAATGCAACAATACACACACCACAAGCTAGAGAATACCAATAACAGCAATATCGTATGTGGAATCTGTGTAGAAAATCCTCTCCAGAAAGAAGGGGCAGCACGTCAAAATATAATCAATAGGAGAGAAAATATCTCTAGACGTCTGCAGTATGACAGATCTCGCTTGCGCCGTAGCAATATATATAAGATGTTACTCATACCATCAGCAAGTGACCAAAATATTCACATTATGTTGTTGTGAAAAAATATCAACGATGTCATACGCACGAAGCAATATTCTGATGACACATTTCGGAACCAAAAATCATCCAACACATGCAAACAAGAAACATTTACAACACTCCAGTAAGCATGCACACATTTGAGCTATGGGACAGGAAGCATAAGCCAAACACTCTTGTAGACATAATCAGCTCAAATAACGTGAATATTTCATAAAAGAGAAGAAAAAGGGAAAATATTTATATAAAACTAATTAGTAACTTTCAAAAATTATACACAAACTAAAGATTTCCATTAGAATGTATCTATCTATCTATCTATCTATCTATCTATCTATCCATCTATCTATCTATATATATATATATATATATATATATATTTACTCTTTTACTTGTTTCAGTCTTTTG
>NC_068983.1:153533500-153540255 GCF_001194135.2 Octopus bimaculoides | reverse complement strand
TATATATATATATATATGCATAAACCATGAGTATACAGGCACACATACATATTTATTTGTCAATATGATTTTGGGAGTGTGTGTAAGAATATGTGTGTTTGACGTGAAGCATGTTACAGTGTTACTTCCGTTCATTTAATGTTCCAGAATATGATTTAGCCAGATACTGATTTTCGGGGTGTAATCATGTAATGTGCCTAGTAAGGCTATGTTTTATAATACTTGCAAAGGTGTGAATCCTGCTTAATTGGTCAATTTTGTATTCATCATATTCAGTATCATACCATGTATTTTATATTCGCATCTTTTTAATTCTCTTATGGAACATCTTGTTAGTTTCGCTGTTGTTGTAGTTGTGTTTTGATATCTTTGATATTCTGCAGAGATGTTGCTCAAAAGCGATTGTTGTATCGAGGAAAATGCAAAATGTTTATTTTCGTGATAAAATCATTATACTGAGTGGCATAACACGTGAAAAAAAAAATGATAAACGTCTCTTGATACTTAGCTACATTCTTTAATGTACTGATATTAAATTGCAGCATGGAGGATTTTTGACTTTCATCCTTTCTAATTGATCAAATTGAATAACAAATTCATTCAAGAATCGATATAATTGCCAGAGTCCATACTCACAATACAAGGTGTTTCATTTTGATGGGAATATTTTACTCTCTTCATTATTATTGTTATTATTATTATTATTATTATTATTATTATTATTATTATTATTATTATTATTATTATTATTATTATTATTATTATTATTGCCTTTGCTCAGTTTCTAACGCTGAAGATGTACTGCGGTGTCAGCTGTTCACTACCAGTGAACTAAGATAAGACCTCTTAGTTTTCGAGCACCTCTTCCGGTGCATTCGAGCGGTTCCAAGCAGTGCTGATTTTTGCAAGTGCTCCACCCTTATTGCAGTCCCTATCCGTTCCACGTACTTCTCGAGACTTTTGCTCACTGTTCCCAGGGCTCCGAAAATTATTGGTACTACTGCTATCTTTTTCATAGACCACACCTGCTCAATTTCCCAAGCTAACCTGTCATATATTTCAATTTTTTCTTTCATCCATATCGCATACCTTGTTATCAGCTGGGCATGCTAAATCTATGATCCAGCATAGTTTGTTTTCTTTCTCAATTAAGACAATGTCTGGTTTCCTATTCTCTATCTCATGGTCGCATTGGATCATAAAATCAGATAGGATCTTTACATTTCTATTTTCGACGATGCCTTCAGGTTTCTGGCGGTACCAATTTTTTGCTGTGTCAAGTCCATACTTGTTGCAAAGTGTCCAATGGACAAGCCTGGCTATTTTGTCGTGGCGTCTCTTATATTCCTTCTGGGCTAGTGACGTACATGGGCTTGTAATATGCCATACGGTTTCATCATTTTGTTCACAGATTCTGCACTTATCCCTTTCTGATGTGTTGTCTATTCTGTATTTATGTAGTTTGTTCTTAGTGTTTGGTCATGGGCAGCACAGATTAAAGCCTCGGTTTCCAGTTTTAAATCACCTTTAGTCATGCACAGCCATATTTTTACTCTGTCTGTCTGTCTTATTTTCAACATCCCTATGAAATTGACCATACATTCTTTTCTTTACCCAGCTATTTTCAGTTTCATTCGTTTTCAATTTCTTGTATAGTGCATTATCTTTGCAATCTTTCATCGTACACAGGCCTGGCTTTGTTACTTCTAATAATAGCAGTTCTGTGGCATTTTTTACATACTATGCTAAGTTGTTTTCTTTTGCTCTAATGCTGTGTTCGCATCCAATAAGTCCTCTTCCCCGTATTTCTTGGTACATACAGTCTGTCTGTGTCACTTTTTGGGTGGAGTGACCCATATCTAGCCATCAGCTTCCTTATCTTCTGTGTAAGCTGTTTAGTTGGTCTACTGTCCATGCGATTACTCCTGCTCCATATCTAAGGATTGCAACCGCCCAGGTGTTGATAGCTTCAATCTTGTTCTGTCCGATTAATCTCGACTTAAGGATCAGTCTCTGTCGGCGTAAATACTCCACCTTAAATTTTTCTTTCATTTCTTTCTCCATCAATTTATCCATTTCCCAAATCCCCAAGTGCTTCTAGCCCGTCTCTTGTATCTGCTTCATAACCTCCTCCGAATTTATCAATCGCCCGTACATACATTTGATTTTGCCTCTCTTCAAGACTAACACACCACACTCTCTGAATCCGAACTCCCTTCTGATACCAGCACTGAAGTTATACACCATATCAACGAGAGAACTGACTTGGGTTTTATCTTTATCATAGATTTTGAGGTCATCTATGTATAACATATGGTTGACTTTTTGTTGGCGACTTTTGAATACATACCATCTTTTGCTTTCCTCAGGATCAGTGTTAGTGGTATCAAGCACAGTACAAAAATGAGTGGGGACAGGCAGTCCCCTTCATTATTATTATTATTATTATTATTATCATTATTATTATTATTATTATTATTATTATTATTATTATTATCATCATCATCATCATCATCATCATCATCATCATCATCATCATCATCATTATTGTTATTTCATGAGAACGCACCGCATATTTTAGTAGACTTATGTGACGCTTGTATACTGATCGTGGTTGAAGAACTTTGCAGAGACCTCTTGCGGTTCCAAGCAATGAAAGTGTCTGTAAGTGTTCTATCTTTACATTTGTATGAAGCTTTTTGAGCCATGTTGGTACTTCCAAACGTTGATACTTCCAAACGTAACAGTAAGTTACGACCACTCTCTTCATTGCCCAAACTTACCTACTTCCCATTTCAATTCCCCTTAGTTGTTCACTTCTTATCTGCTTCCTCTTCAAACCTGTTATTATTGGGACATGCTCTGTCGATTATCATGCATGTTTTTTTTCTTCTTTGTATTGACATTCAGCCAAGTTCGACACCTCTATCACACACAGTCTGCATTTGTCTCACTCAATTGTGTTGTCAACCGTGCAGTTCAAATAGCTCGTCCTAAATTCTTCTTCTGCTGCGCATATAAGTGCTTCTGTTCCTATCTTCAGGTCCATCTTCCGAATCCACAAATACCGGCCTTTTGTATCTCTCTCGGCGTTCATATCTCTTGCGAACGAACTGAACGTACATGTTTTTCCTCTTTTAATGCTGTTTCTTTTTTCATGTTCTTTTCCTCTTTAAGTTTCTCTTTCCTTACACAATTGTCAATTTTGATGAAGTCATACTTCTTCACATGTCTCAGCAATGTTTCTACAGTACTTTTATATACCACTCTAAGCTGCTTTCCTTCTCGTGAACACAATCCTGACAACTAATCAAACCTCTGCCATTTTCCCTGTGTTCATATCCGGTTCTGTTCATTAGTCTTTCTTTTGCGAGTTTATAATTCCAGCTCTATTTTAAAGTGATGATATCGCCTATGTATTTACTGCTTCGATTTTATTGAACCAAGTCAATTTTGAGCGCGGAAAACGATCTTACTCGTCGGAAGTATTCTCTCCTCAGCCGTTCTTCCATTTCCTTCTCCAGGCTTTCATTGAACTCTATTATACTGAGGAACTTATAGCCTTCATTTTCAATTTGTTTTATCACTTGTTTATTTGGTATTGTTTCCTTGCCAGGAAATGTATTTGTCTCTTTTCAGGTTCATTATACTACATTTCTTGAGTCCGAATTCCATCTTAATATCAGCACTAAAACAATGGAATGTGTACACTTAGGGACTTTCTTGTATTTCCTCCTTGCCATACAGTTTCAAATCACTCATGGAGAGGAGGTGATTGATTCTTTGAATTTTTCCCTTGAACTGATATCCTAGGTTCATTTTACTCAGCACCAATATCAGAGGGCTCATTCATGCTAAGTACACAAAGGAACGGAGATAGGAAATTTCCTTGGAAAATCCGTCCCTTGATGTCTAGGATGCCCAAGCTTTGTCCATACGATGTCAGCTCATTTTTCCAACCTACTATAGTCTCTTCAGAAATCTTATTACATTCCTTAGAAATCCAATCACAACTATTCACTCAATGATCCACAAATGTGGAATCATATTATGAGCTTTAGAGTAATCAATCCATACCAATCTCAAATTTGTCCTCCTTCGCTTACAATCTTGCTTCGCAATTTTGCTTTTCCAATTTACACACGCAAATTCACAGGCAAAATATGTATTTAAACAATTTAATAAATAAATAAATTCATGAATGGATGTTGTTTTCACAGCGATAATGCTCTTCTTGGTACATGAGTCGTTCCGGTTAACACCATTTTTTGCTTCTAGCTTTGCTAATTCAGTTTTTGTGCAATCTATAAAAGCTGCTGAGTAACTAAGTAATGATACCTCCCACGTATTTCAGCCTTCGCTAGATTCGGACCATTTAGCTTTGACTTCATTAGCGTTCTGATGTACTCCTCAATTTTCATTTTCATTTTTGTAGTTAGTACTCTGTCAGATTCTACTACTCCTAGATACTTTTAAATCTCTCTTCCTTTCAATGATTTTAATGTCTGTGCATCTGGTAATTGGATGCCTTCACTATTAACTACTTGTGCCCTTCTCATGACTAATATTGCACGCTTATCTATGCCAAATTCCATGCATATATCTTTGCTGAAGTGACATTCAGTCAGTATTAAGGAATTTATTTAATTTTCTTTCTTACTTAAAAGCTTCAGATCATCCACGTAGAGCAAATTGTTACTATTTCCATTACTATTTCTGAACTGATACCGTGCCTTTGCCTTCCTTAATACTAAACCGAGTGGTATCAAGCATAAGACAAATATTAAAGGGGATAACGTGTTCCCTTGGAAGATTCCTCTCTTGATATTAACTTTTCCTAAGAGCGTGTCAACTGAATAAAGATCTACTTTCTATTTCTTCATGCTAAAGGTAATTCTCATATGTTGCTCTGCTGAACAAACTCAAACATTCACTTATCCATGAGTGTGGTATCATGTCATAGGATTTCTGATAATCTATCCATGCTATTGTTAGATTTTACTTACTAGATTTCACTTCATTTAAAACTGCTTTGTCGATGTCTAATAGGTCATGCGTTCTTCTAGCCTTCTTCCTGCAACCTTTCTGTTCTTCTGCCAGTAAATTCTGGTTATCATGGTATTATTATTATTATTATTATTTTCATCGTGTATGTTTCTATTTTAAACCTATGCATTCTTGTTACATCCAATTCTAAAAATTGCCTAAAAGTAGGCAATTCTGGTTTGTTATATAATATTCACATAATTGAGACGACATTGTTTTGCTGTAAGTTTTTTTTTGCAGTATATTTCTATATATTTCATAATAGCGGTAAATCACCTATGATACTAAGATTCTAATTTTGTTCGCCTTATTCTCTGATCGACGTCATTTCAGCCATTTCTTTTTTAGTTGAATGTTAATTTGAATGTTCTTTTTAATACTCAAGATTATTATTTAAAAGTTATTTAAGCTACAGTTTCTTGCGGGATGAGCGACACACTAATTGCTTCCAAACTGATTCGTTTTGTTGTTCAATGCGAATTTCTCTACTACTGAGAGAAAATGCAGTATCTTTGTTGTGTTCAAATTTTGTAAATCACCGATTTAAAACTTAAAGAGGGAGTGTTATTTTTCTAAACTTTTGATTGAAATAGTTTAAAGTAAAAGAAAATTATCCTACATTACATTTGTCTTGACGCATACAATCAGCTAAATCTTAATGTTCTAGCAAAGATACTTAATGTCAGATTGAAAAAGTAAGAAATAAAACCAGAATGGTTCGTTTGTGAAAAATCTTCTTAATCCACAATCTGATAACTGTTAATAACATGGACTCAAGGTAACACATTGGGTGCTAGGATTTATGGATTACATGAACATCAGGCTTGACTAGAATTTTCTGTATATTTCTATATTATTCCAACTGCCACACAAGAAATTACTGCACACAATTAAATCTCACAGCGTTGTGCAGAATTATGCAGTAAAATTATGCAATAGGAATACGGTTTACTGAAATAATAATAAATAATAATAAATGAAGCATTGACTTATTGAAATTTTATCTTACATATTCATTTCGAAAGTGTTAAACTAATAAATATGCATTCTTTTTCTCAGTAAATATCGGAGAATAACAAAATAACAAAAATATCAAAATATCAAACAATATGGACAGCAAAACTTTGTTAACATAATAGTTTAAAGATATGAAGCAAAATAAATACTAGAAACGTTTCTGTTACTAGGCAGTTCAGGAGTTTTGTGACAAAATAAATTGTTCGATCTGTTTATCTGCTAGCATTGTCTTTTGGTTTTACAAAGCTTGTCTTGTTATTTCTAGTCTTTCGGCAAAATTTAACAGAGTAAACCTCCAGAGAAATATAGCAGCTTAGCATCAACAGAATTATATCGCTGTAAACTCACATGAAAATAATAAAGTTATTGCTTCGTATTTAATTTGCATAAAATTTGAATATATTTTGCATGTGATTTCAATATAATTACCGTCAACGTATTATGTACAGATATTATACATATGCTTGCAAATACATATATACATGCATGTACATTCGAAGATGCACATGCCTACGTATAGTCAAACATATATGCATATACAAGTACAGATGGACAGAAAAATGTGCGCATGTATCCGTAGGTATATACACATTATATATATATATATATATATATATATAAACAAATAGTAAATGAGTATATGCATATATACGTACAGGTATGTGCATACCGACATCCACCTGTATGTATAG
>NC_068983.1:153527921-153530817 GCF_001194135.2 Octopus bimaculoides | reverse complement strand
AGGATCATTCGGCTACAAAGAGTCTTCAAGGCGGTACTCTAGCATAGCCGCAGTCTAATGACTAAAACAAAAGTAAGATAATAGATAGAATGTAAGTGTGTGTATGTGTACCGAACATGGGACGAACGTCGGTATGTACGATATTTGTTGTTTTTACTTAAATATTTTTCAGAGTTCTTTCTATCGATTTATAAATGCATTTCAACATGAATACGTCATATATTAAATAAGACGGAACTTTTTCGACGAATATGCTTTTTGAAGTGGCTTCCTTAGTCAGTATTGCCCGTAACATTTGATCTAATACAATTCATTACGTTGTCAATTGGCAAGTGTCTAAACCGTCTGCCCTACTAACCTTGTGTCCTGTAGAGTTTTGCTAGAATTTAAGCATGACAAAAACAATGTAGGAAATTGCTGGATGAAGCAAGCGTATTTTCAGCGTATATTTTGGATTATTGTAGGTATTTAGTAATACTCAGTATTTAGGAGAAAATATTATTGTATTCACAGCTATACGATAAATGTATCAGGTATGATTTTGTTGTTTAACTATCGGTATAATTGAGAAGGGTGAAATACAGCTAAACTAGGGAACTGCAAACACTCACTACCCGTGACCCGTGAGTGCTTGTGAAGAAGCGACGGATACTGGAATTATTCCGAATAATAAATCATGTCTGAGAATAAATCGGCCACGCAGACACTCTACACTACGAAGAGAACGAGAAGATGCAACTATGCTAGAATAATAGTTGTTTATGAGGTCCCGTCCCTGAAATATAAAGATATCAGTATTTATTGATTTATGTCCGTTATTGATATTAAATTATTTTTCTACTGTGCGGTGGTGGAGATGCTAAGCTTATGGGTTCTAATGTTGTATATGCTTTAAATCTGTTCGGTACCGCTTTAATTTTTGACCAGTTGGTTTAGTTTTTATATATATATTTATTAATTTTGGGGAATGTTTTATAAAATTTTGGAAATATTAGTCAAGTCAATAATGTATACTGATGAGGAATTTTATGCAAGCCATAAGAAAAAAAGGAAGAAGTAAAGCAAATTTGTTTTGATACAACTCGTTTTCACTTGGGTTACGTTTTGTATCTCATTACGCTCACTTCGAAAATTATCACTATGCTGCTTAAAAAAACACATTTGAAGACAATTTAATCAACTAAATGCTTCAGTAATTCAATATATTCGCGATATGGGCTTAGTAGGACTGCTGCCGAGTTTTAGTATATGACTTTCTATAACATCCATCTTACGAAATCGTTTAAATTATCTGTTAAACATCTTTTATAAATGTTTACTTATAACAGTAACAATTGAACTAAATTGTTCTTTATCGCAATTTCTCTTTCATTACATTTGTCATGAAATGAGAAATATTTACATAAAACTGTATGTAATATTATAGATATGTTGGTTAAAAATACTGTTGAATTTTCTACTCGGAAGAATTTTTCGTTTTTTTCCTGCCAAGTACACAAGATACTGACGCATTCCATTAGATTCTGAACTTCTTAATACGGAAGCATTTTTCGACATTTACGTGATATACTCTATAGTTTTCTATGTGC
This sequence comes from Octopus bimaculoides, assembly GCF_001194135.2. Lineage (NCBI taxonomy): Eukaryota > Metazoa > Mollusca > Cephalopoda > Octopoda > Octopodidae > Octopus > Octopus bimaculoides. The sequence continues at coordinate 153,529,228 of NC_068983.1, read as the reverse complement.
TTCTAAATGTGTTTTTCCAGAACTAAAAATATCGTTTCTCCTGCCAAGTACACAACCAGATACTGATGCATTCCGTTAGATTCTGAAATTCTCTGCGAACCATATTCTTTACTCTAATTTTCAAAAGACTCATGCACGCATGATTAAGTAAACGAAATAATTTGTGTATTGAGTTACACTAATATTGATTTTTAAAAAAAATATAGTTTAAGGGTATTGCATAGCTTTAGACCCGCATGACGTGTGATGATTACATTGTGTTAATATATTTTTTTATATGGGTGTTCAACTTAACTAACAATATTATTGGAATGTAAAATGTTTAAGATGTTTTCTAAATTATTTATTTGCACTTCGTAACAATTTTATTTCAATTGTTTTTTCAAATATTGAAAAACATTCATAAAAGACTAAAATGTCTCTTGTTGGTTCACTGAAGGACAAACCCGGATAACCTCTAGTAATAATGTATGCACAAATTCAACCATATATCAGGTTCCATTGTTTGATGGAACTGTTTCATGCACACTGCAAAATCAGCAAAGATATCTGAATCTAAGCACACTGTTTTCACCCATTACAACGCTGGTTGACTTTGTAAATTTTTGTAAACCCAAGTAGTACTTAAATCTTGTTTCTATTGCAACAGTATATATAGCAAAGGAGAATGAGTTTATACATTGTTCATGTCATATGTAAATGTATGACCATTGGAGTTATCAGTGGTTGAGAATTTAAATTAAAATCTGTGCTATGAATTTGAATATAAATGAAATCTTCCCAAAGTTAAATCAAAACTGAAGCTAGAGCTTTGACTCACGGCAAATACAGTCATTGCATTACATTTATTTTCACGTTGGAGGCATATTAATTATTGAAACTAGTATTAATTAAGTATAATAATTGATGCTTATATTGTCTAGTAACATGGTTTACAGTTAATTTTAAAGGAGTAATTTAAATTTCTAAATAATTAGGCCTATTATAGGAAGTTTAATATAATTATCTCAGTGTGGGCACAAGTCCCGAACGTTTGGAACACGGGGAGAGTCGTCGATGCCAATGTTCACATGGTACATTATTTTATCGACCACGAAAGGATGAAAGTCAAATTCGAGCGCGGCGGAATTTGTACTCCGACCGTAATGTGTCGAACGAAATAACGCCACGCGTTTTTTCCGACGCTATAACAAGTCACTTTCAGGGCATTTAGCCGGTTAACATCCAACTACAATCATGGCACTCCCGCATTCTTCTTCTTCTTCTTCTTCTTCTTCTTCTTCTTCTTCTTCTTCTTCTTCTTCTTC
>NC_068983.1:153526143-153527478 GCF_001194135.2 Octopus bimaculoides | reverse complement strand
ACACACACACACACACACACACATATATGTATTAGTATACAGATGTAATTTTTTTCTTTCCTTCTTTTTTATTACAAGCATTGACTGCAGCCATGCTGGAGCACCGGCTTTAGTCGAACATAGCGACCCTAGGATTTATTCTTTGTAAGTTTAGTGCTTATTCTATCGGTCAGTTTTCCTGAACTGCTGTTACGGGGACATAAACACACCAACATCGCTTGTCAAGCGATGGTAGGGAGTGAACAAGTACAGTCACACAAACATATACATATATTGTCATTCTTATGGTTACTCATATTGTTACTAAGTTTAATCCTATTAGTGTCATTAGCTGTTGCTCCCTGTGCTTTATTACATCACTTAGGTGCATGGTCATGTGCAATATTTTTGCGGTTAACATATTCGTTATTACCACTATTCATTACATGCTCATGTGGGATATATTTAATTCTATCTCTTTAGACCGCATCCATATGTGCCTTATATTTATCCTTATGACTATTCAATATGTCCTCATTAGATGAGAAATAGGAAATCCTTTTTGCTAATGCCTCTTATTGAAGCCCTTTTTACTGATTGTGGATGGTTATTTTGATAGTTTATATACATTAATTTAGAGTTAAGTGTCTTATAAGGTTGGTGTAAACCCGTATTTAAATCGCAGTTAACGTCTAAGTATTTGATAGAGTAGCTTTCATTATCTACAGTAATGGAGAGCCCAAATCTATTAAAGCAGTTTATACAGACGTTTCTTAAGTAGTTCAAGGCATCTATTAGAGATGTTTCTAATACGAAAATGTGCATCGTCTCAATAAAGGCCTCACCCAAGTTCAGGGGTGTCCTTTCTGGCCCACAACCTGTTATCAAATTCGATAATGGACTTTCGGGTCGTAAGGATTACATTAATTTCTTTTCTACTGATCTTACTAAAATTCATAGCAAAAATAAGCGGACTATTTAGAATAGTGGGATTTATGGAGGAATAATAATTGTGTATGTCAATTTGCAAAAAGTCATGTGTACCCTTATGTTAGATAACCATTCTATTGCGCTTTGGTTGTTTGTCCATAACTCCAGTTTAATCTTTTTCTTAGGGGTTGGTACATAGTTATCTAAGATTGCTTTTGTAAGCTTACCTGAATCTCACTTATCGGGGCATATTAATCTGACGTGAGTATTACGTAGATAATTATCTTTATGGTCTTTAATTGTTATACGCAGTTTAATCGGTGTAAATGGTTCAGTCCGGTCTTCAATATCATGCTCTAACGTGGTTATTTTTGGCCTTTAAGTTAATTATTTTAAGTGTATATATATATATATATATATATATAT
>NC_068983.1:153521204-153525827 GCF_001194135.2 Octopus bimaculoides | reverse complement strand
TGTGTGTGTGTGTGTCCTGCCGAAATCACCAACATTATGTAGATATCAGATAAGAGAGAAAATAAATGGGATGCAGTACTACGGAAATGCAACAAATGCCGAAGTCGTTTGGAGTATTAGAATATTCTAATACTTTGCAAATTATATACAGGAAAATTAAATGCGATAAAACCAAGAAATTAATGATGTACAATTGTGAGAAAAGTAAAAGTATTTTTCTCTAGACATATAGACAAGATTTTTTAAACCACTTAGAGAAGAACTAATCTAGAATAAGTATTTAACAAAGAAAAGAGTAGCTGTAATTATCCGGTAAAATGTCAACAGCTAGTTCTTCAAAATACAATGAACAAAACTGGAGAAATTACTAGCAACCAAACCCTTGCCTAAAATATCCAATGAAATGAAAGAATATGAAATGGGGCATTTATTGCTCGTGAATATTAACAAAGAAAATAGACTATGGTACGACCTCTTAGGAAATTAAATCTTTGTAAGGTGTGTACTAAGTTTCAGAATCAGCAGTATCGTAAACAATAAGCGCTAACTTACTTGTAAGACAAAAATATTATTCCATATTAGATGATATATAGAGAAAAATTCATCCATATGTATATATATGACAAGCTTCTTACAATCTCAATCTGCCAAGTCCACTTACACAGCCTTGGTCGGCCCAAGGCTATCGTAGAATTTTGCCCAAAGTGTCACGCAGTAGGATTGAACCCATAACCGTGGAAATGAGGAGCAGACTGAAAATACTGCCACACCTGCGCCTGTTTATTTTTTCCTTTCATTTTTTAACAAGGAAGTTACACTTGATCAAACACTGGAGATACACCATATGGGTTTCTTAATAACGAAACACATCGACTAGGTCTGCGTTTGCTAGTCAAATACAATTCGTTGACGAACATAGTTCAACGAATACAATTTCAATGCTGCTGCATTGGTAGTGTTTAAGAGAAAAAAAAGGTTAGTTTTGATTCATTTTGGCACCTAATAAGGTTACTAACACTGTAACGTAAACACCTTTCTTTAGTGAATTGAGCTGTTTCGATTAATGATGTTGGCGCTTACTGGACTTCTTTGTCACTGAAGTTTAGAACAGTTATCGGGGCTCAATAAGATTGAGAAACCTTGTTGGGTGTAAAAGAATTTCATGATGCTCAGTTTCACTGTAGCATGTATAGGTTTAAAAGTAATGAGAAAATCTGAGAAGTAGAGAACCAGTTTAAGAATAAAAATTAGTACGTTTCTTAGATTACCATTTAATATGCAAGTAAATGTACTATTTGTGCTAAAAGCCAGGAATAATTTTAAATTACTGTTATAGCTTTTAACGTTTTTCTTGAATAAAATCATAATAATTAAAGCAATCATTATTTTAGTGATGGGCAATTGTTAAGAATTCCTTTGCCATAGGCAAACACACATTCAAACGATATCGAACAATATATATGTATGTATTTTTGTATATGCCTGTGTTTTTTTACAATTATTCTAATAATTTATTTTTCTAAAATAATCATTTATTGAATATGCACGTATGTATAGATATTTACACACACACACACACACACACACACACACATAAATATATATATATCTTTATATACATACATACACACAAACAAATATATGTGCATATATATGCGTGTATGTGTGTAACTCTCAAACTATATTTGTGTGTGTATGTGCGGGTGTGCATGCGAGTGTGTGTGCATGTATGTATGTACAAATATATGTAAATAATCACATAAAGAAGAATGAATTATTGCAGAATTTCGAGAATATATTTGTTTCAGTTTTTCATATTTCTTTGTTTGATTTCTCGATTTTAATAAAATGCTAAATACCCGGAAGGTAACAAATGTTTCATTTACGATAATAATTAGAAAAATATTAGAAAAAGAGGTAATGGTTGATATATATATATAGAAAACTTGATAAGACACTCATCAATTTCCTGTCTTTAAGGCTCTTTTCCTTAAACGATTTCTGATTTGTTTCTATTATGCTAGTTAGGTGATTAATATAATTTGTTTTCATACTATGTTCGTAGTTTGTTGACGCTCTTATCTCGAAGTTGTTAGTGTCTCAACAACTGAAATCTTTTATCATATATGGAAATAATGCATAATGATGTGTACGAATGTCTGCATTTTAAAAATAAATATATTACCTACTACTGTAATCTGTTAAGGCACTGCATCTGACCAAGATCTCGCGGCGGTATATCCAGTCTCCAACTTTCAATGTAGTTGTTAGCTCTAAATAGTGCAGCTTACTAGCCACTGTATACAGATGAACCAGAAGAAAAATAATTTTATTTTTTAAGCAATGGAAAAATATTGCATATGTTTCTTTCCTAGCGAGCATTCACCTGTTATTAGTAATTCCATCGTGAGTCTATCTTAATAACACTAATTTTTTGTAGTTAGAATATTTCACTAGCAAATACCATATTTCATTTTTCTTTTTTTTTTTCAGTTTTGAAACAATTGACAATAATTAAAACACTTTTGTCAGAATATATAGTGAATGATTAGTTAATTATCATTTATTCCATCTACTTTCCAATGCATTAATAGTCTGCTTAAATTATGCTGCAATATTACAAATGATGTAATGTTGTTTAGCAGTACATAATTGGAAGGCGACATATTAGCACTGACATCGATTGATATATACTGTACTCTGGCAGCTTCAGGCTGAAAAATTCGTAATTTGTTTGCTCTGTCGCATTCCAAACACCCCCAGCCTAGACAAAACAATAATAATAGTAATGATAAATTGTTCAACTAATTTTCGTCTTGCAACACTTCTCCAGCACTCCTTACTCTGATGATATAAAAGTCTATTATTTTACATAAGTTAAAAGTTAATATTACATTTAAATTTTTATCACATTAGATTTACTCTTCCCTTATACCACTTTAATTACTCTGACTCTTTCTCCCGTTGTTGAAACATAGCACTGAAATCAATTGCCCATTGCTCAAAGTTTTAGCGCTTCTATCTTAAATCTAGGACGTTGCTGCTTATATAAACTTAAATATATTAGAGAAGAAAAAAATCTACTTATCTTGTTTTTTTAAAATTTTATTTTTTGGCCTATTGAGGACTAATCAATACAATTCTTTGCGATAGTGACGCAATTCATTAACATCATAATTACAATCGCTGCAGTAACGGTTTTGCTCATCGGATACTATTCAGATTCCAAACTGACATACGTCATGCTATTCCGACATCAATCAGAACATTTTGTCTAGTTTTTTCTAGAATCTCAACATCTCAAGCTTCCCATTCTGTAGATGAACATCTTACAGATATTTAACATTTTCACCAATTTTATCATTTATTCAATTATTACAACTGAAAGAAGCAGGGAACCATGAAAACGCCTCCTTCTCTATTAAATAATAAGGAATAGCTACATCGGCATCTGTGTCTGCATATAAATAAATGTGAGGTTTTCATCCTTAAATAATCGGTAATATTGTGCTTAATGTGCAGTGCTATTTCTACTGCTGAATATAATGAAGTCTGCTTTAATAATTGCATGACTTACAAATAGCCATATTTTCTCAGCTAGGTAAAGAGCTATATCTTTTGAACAAGTAATATTAAAACATATCAACCGATCTATTGTAATTTTTAAAGTAGTTGAAATGTAGCTGATTTTCTATTGGCAAAGTGCGTATTATTGAGTGTACGCGGCAGTTTGATGACTCAATATAGGATTGGCTTATTTAGAGAATGAAAACAATTATGGAACATAGTAAATGTTTGTGATTCAGAAACTTGTATAACCATGTTATTGTGATCAATTGGTTACAGAAGAAATTTCTAAAAACAAATGTATCCGCTGAAAGCTCGTGGATGAGTAATTATATTGGACGCTGAAGGAAATGTTGCTGTGAAACATATTGCATTTTATTTCATGTGACTGAAGGGATTTCTATCCCGTTCACATAGCTGATATAGTGGTCAGGGAGGGAATTCTGCATTTCTACATGTGAAATCTAGAAATATCTGTTTGGTCAACTTGAGATTATATTCTTCAGCAAATATAGCTGATGTTTACAGAATGCCACATATATCAGCACTGTCAGTTGGTGCTCTAGTTCAGAATTCCTTTATACCAAAAGTCATCTTTTTCTTTAAAGATAAGGGTTTTAGGTGCATGCAAGATCATCCATCACACTATCTGAATCATGAATGCTAACGTATCAATTGCTACTTACTGTAACACAATAGGAAGGTTCTTCGCATCTAAGGCTTACTTGTTATAGCCCGATGTTAGGATTCTTTTTTCCAACAGTCTAATCTGCTGAGCGTATGATGCTGGTGATAATAACAATAATAATAATAATAATAATAATAATAATAATAATAATAATAATAATAATAATAATAAAGGTATAATAAATAAATATTCAGACAAATACATAACAAAAACACCAGGACTTACAAATATATATAACATACAGAAAATTGCACTACTGGGTACTGCACACATTCTACGCAAAACACTTTCAATACAGTAAACATAAGAGCACCACAGCAAACCACAGCACATACCCAAGGCGCACAGAGCTGCGCTCGGTAGTGAAG
>NC_068983.1:153520004-153520731 GCF_001194135.2 Octopus bimaculoides | reverse complement strand
TTCAAAATACAAAGACCTGGAAATAGAGGTAACTCGATTGTGGAATCTAAAAACAGAAACAATTCCTATCATAGTAGGTGCCTTAGGTATAATAAAAAAAATATTCAGACAAATACATAACAAAAACATCAGCACTTACAAATATATATAACATACAGAAAATTGCACTACTGGGCACTGCACGTTATAAAAATAAAACTACTGAATAGTAATAATAATAATAACAATAATAATAATAATAATAATAATAATAATAATAATAATAATAATAATAATAATAATAATAATAATGATAACATTTCACCTTATTACTTACAGAATCTTTTATAGCTGAAGGTACAGAAGTTTAGCATAAACAGAAATTGTTTGCAGAGTAGAGGCAGGTGGGGCGAGAAACAGTGGAAATTCCACTTTCTAAAAGTCACACTACATTATTTTTGCTTTATGTATTTTGGCAACATCAGCTTGTTATAACATCTTGTAACACCTTTGCAGTATTCAATCGAGCTGCCGTTGTTAAAAACGTTACATGGATATATATATATTTTCATATACATATTTCCGCTATAAACTTGAATACATGCATTGGAAATAATACATACATTTATCATTATGTATATATATATGCGTGTGTGCGTTAATATATATATGTGTGTATATATAAATATAGGCATGTATGTATATATATAATGTATATATATATATATATATATATATATATATATAT
>NC_068983.1:153513943-153519627 GCF_001194135.2 Octopus bimaculoides | reverse complement strand
ATATACCTACCAACTCACATATACCCCCACACACACACACAATGCAATGAAATTTGAATGTCACTTTTTTTAAAATATGCTTTGCTAAGCACGTCAGCATCCAATTTTTCGCCTCATATAAAAAGAAAATTAAGGTCTTATCTCGCAATTACACCTTTGGAAGCATTAATGAGTAGGAGACGACAAATATTGTGTGTAGATTGGAATACAAATACCTTGAAACTTGATATTTGCGTACCAGCTCTTCACAAGTTGATGTAAAGACATTTTTGACTTAATGAATTTGTTTTATTTTCCTTGTGTAAAATCGTGTTCAAACTAACAATATACCTCAAAGAAGATTTGGTTTGTCTTGGCCTGATGACAAACGTCATCAATCACAATATAATTCACTGACATATAGCTTGCATCCAGGGATTTCTTCTGTGTTTGCAGAAAGGTAAATTGAAGATGGTCTTCAACAGTGTAAATGACAGGACAATTCCCATCTTGTCAATGTGATATGGTTGTCGCAATGTACAGTAACATACAGTATTCTACAAAAAAATGAAACTGAACTTATCCACTCTAGAAACAATCGAATTGTCTTTAGTGGGGTGAATATTGTACAGTTGGAAATAATTTCCGGGTATTAGACTTAACAATCTAAACAAAGTGCTCTTATCAGTAATGAAGTCGACGCGTTTCACTGTATGTATAAACTATATAAATTAATAAAGGACTGAACCAGTGCGCGTGTTTATTACCGGCATAATGCCTCTCCCAAGGTTTAATTGTATTCATAAAGTATTATATTTTCCTAGTACAGAGGCCCAGGTTTAACTTATTTTCATTCTCTATCTTTTCTATGTCTTACCTTAATATATGTACCAATCTGAGAAATCTCTATTTCAGGCAAAATAATGCAAGAACAATCCAGAATTTAAATAGTAATAACACAGAAGGAAGTGACATGTATACTCTTAGGATCTCCTCATAAAATACAGGTCCGTTATTCTCTAACACAGTTTATGGTATTACACCACTTTAGGGGATTAATATGAGAAATAATGTATCGTCATTTCGTTAGATATGTCAACGAGAAGGTTAAAAGCCGCCAACAGCTGGGATTCAAAGTAATTCTCCTTTGCATACAACCATACAAATCTTAACTCCTGACAACATTCTACACGTTCAATGTTCTCGCTTTACTCAGAAACACCCGACACACATTTAAGAAGACCATCCCATAACGTTCTCTGGAAATAATGAGTCGATGGTTTTAATTTGCACGTTGCTTATATACTTGTAATATCTATTAATAATGTTTCTCTTGCTTTATTAAACACCGTGCACTTCAGTATATCTGAAAATGTCAGTTTTCATCTCATGTTAAGTTCTTATTCATATTCATTTTCTGAGATAGATTATATAATATGTTCTGTTAATTCTTGCCGCTATCGCATTAAAATCACGTTAACATCATACACACACAAACACGCCAAACACCACCACCTCCACACGTATATGTATGTATATGTGTGTGTTTGTATAAATATATGTAACTGCATAAATTTGCATAAATAAATGTATATGTGAGAAGGGACGAGCATCTATGTGTTATAGAAGGAGATTGAGGAGGAAAGATGAGTGTATAATATTTGGGTTTAAATTCACATATATGAGAAAATTCGGCACCAATTTCAATTCGGCATTTGTAACAATTGTAATCATGAAGTGATATTTACAGACGCAACCACCATAATATAGAGACACGAACACCTAGAAAGAGATAAATTTTTAGCACACTTAGAAACTGACCTCGTATATCTCAACTAATGAGTCTCCTCATGTCAATGCATAAAAAAAAGTTCGACAGAGCCTGAAGTAACTCTGACCACATAAATGAAGAAACCGAATGGTCAGACAAGCGTAAAATAATTGATTGAAGGACAGAATATTGAACTAAAAGGGTAATGATCATAGCTTTTACAGAACATTAAAGTGATTTCACAAATCTCACCTCTAATTTGATAACATCTGCTAGAAGAGAGATATGTTTATTTACGAAATCATCAGACTAGTAGATACATTAATTACAAAATTAGGGAAAAAAGCAACACCCAATAATTGCAAACGATAGATGCTATTTACTGGTTAAAACGTTTTTGAAGAATAAATTTGAAGTAAGGCTAATTCTTCTTGATATCGAAACTTGGGACTCTAAAGTCAATTATTGTCATGTCTCGTATTCTTTCTGTACCAGCATACTACATTCACTTACTGTATGGATAACGCTTTTATCTTTTGATTTGCATAATTTACATTAGGAATCTACTGTTTTTTTGTCTATTTCGGCTTTTATCCAATTAGTCCTTAATGTTTGATCTTTCCGTCTCCCTCTTCAGCTTTCTATTCTGCAGCCATGACCCTGTCTCTCTATTACTATTTGCTGAAACTATCTCTGCGAATCTACTACGTGACGCCTTCTCCTGCCAGTCAGATAACGTCTGTTCTTTTTTCTGGATTTTTAAGTTCTTTTGGTGTTTTGGTTTCCCTATGTCTTGCTGTAACAGTAGCAGCTTTTAATAAACTTTCTTCATTATTATATTAAACTTTCTTCATCATTAACTACATAGGAGTCTATATCTACTTTGGTTAACTCTACGCAATCTTCCACTAATATTAACTCTCTTCAACCTTCCATTCTAGGTAGGTATAATCTTGCTACTCCTGCCGTTGGGTGAAGTACTCCATATTAAATTCCTACCTCGTTCTTCTCTCTAGTTTTGCTTATTCAGTTTTTGCCCAATATACAAAAGCTGCTGAGTACCTAAGTAATGATACTGTCCGAGAATTTTCAGGCTTCACTTGATTCGGACCATTTAGCTTTGATTTCATTAGCTTTCTCAATCTTCTGATGTGTTCCTTCTCAATTTTGTTTTCATTTCTGTAGTTAGTACTCTGTCAGATTCTAATACACCTAGATACTTATAAATCTCTCCTCCTTTCAATGGCATTAATGTCTGTGCATCTGGTAATTGAATGCCTTCGCTGTTGAGTACCTGTCCCCTTCTCGTGACAAATATTGCACATTCATCTATTCCGAATACAATACCTATAGTTTTGCTGAAGAGTCATACAGTCTGTATTAAGGAATCTATCTCTTTTTTTATTCTTACTAAAAAGTCTTTAAATCATCCATGTAGAGCAAATGGCTAATTTTTCTATTATTATTTCTGGATTGTTACCTTGCCTTTGCCTTTATTAATACCAAACTGAGGGGGAATCAAACACTGAACAAATATTATTATCATTATTATTGTTGTTGTTGTTGCTGTTGCTGTTGTTATAATAATAATAATAATAATAATTATTATTATTATTATTATTATTATCATTATTATTATGTATTATCATTATTATTATTATTGCTGCTGTTGTTTTGCTGTGTTGTAATTTTTATTATTGTTATGGCTTTGTCAAGTTATAAACATGACAGTACTTGACACACTGCAGCGATAGAATGTACAAATTTGTTTCTCGATATTCTTCTCGTTATTTCCTCCTCTACACTTACCCACAGTCTCTCACTCGTCTAATCTCTGTGTCTCTTCCTCTCTCCCCACCTCTCTCCCCACCTCTCTCTCTCTCTCTCTCTCTCTCTCTCCTTGTACTCTTATATATTTGAAATGTGAGTATCAGATGAAGCTACCAGAATATTTATTTCCTTAGCTGCCATATTTAGACAACTCGAATATAGACAACATAAATAATTTTCTGATTTCTTTGAAATTTTAGCATATTTGTGATATGAACATAGGCGTGAATTATATACAGAGTGTCCCAGAATTAACTATCTATTTCATATATGTGTATGTTTCATTAGGAGTGGCTGTGTGGTAAATAGCTTGCTTCCCAACCACATAGTTCCGGGTCCAGTCCCACAGCGTGTCACTTTGTGCAAGTGTCTTCTACTGTGGCCTCGAGCTGACCAAAGCCTTGTGAGTGGAATTGGTAGACAGAAACTGAAAGAAGCCTGTCGTATATATATATGTGTGTGTGTGTATATATTAGTGTTTGTCCCACCACTGTCACTTGACAACCGATATTGGTGTGTTTACTTCACCGTAACTTAGCGGTTCGGCAACACAAACTGATAGAATAAGTGTAGAAGCGAATGACTTGCCGTGACGGCACATACTGAAAATTTTAGATCACAAAATATACTAAACTTTTCAGATTGGCATAATCATAATTTCTTCCATATTTTCCGGACACGAGACATATATTGATTAACTAATTTGCAATGCAAACCGTAAATTTATGAACATCAGTTTTAGCTAGCAAATCTATAGTTTCTTTGCAATAATATGACAGCGAGTCTAGGATAAGCATCTTAGGCTTCCAAGTGGAGATATTTAAACAAAGAAGTGAATGTCAACTTGTATTAAAGAGAGCATTGTAGTAGCTTTTAAATATTGAATCGAATGCCTGTACGTTTCGTATTTAATCATTTGCTTCATCACTTTATGCATTTCAGATATCGGTAGAGAGATAAATGTTCATTCTTTAAGAGCACTAAAATAACTGTTAGGTTTTGTTCATTCATACCAATGCATTCATCAAAATAAATATCATATAGATGTGGCAACTCCGGGCGCTTCTTGCACCAGCTGCTACAGTAATACTTTAGGTGAACCTTCATTAGTAGTTTAAGTCCTCCTTCTGAAGGACATTTTCACTACGGTCCTTGCAAGTAAAGATGCCATATTTTCCATACATCAAACTGTGTGGGGTTCTTCTTAAACATACTTATATACATAGGTATATATTCCTACAACATTTAACTATGCAAACAGGCATATTCGTGCGTATTTATATTTAACCAAATATACACATATACATGCGTGTGTGTTTGTGTTTTTGTCCATGGGTTTGTATGAAGGCGCGTAACCAAGTGATTGTCCTGGTCCACTCAGATGTAGATAGGTGACACCACGACGGACTGAAGTCCAGTTGAGAGGAAATGTTGGCTTCTTCACCTAGTCATAGGAATAGAAGGTTTTCATTCGAAAGCTACAAAAAAGTCAGTCATTATAACAAGCAATATGAACAAAGTAGAATGGTTTGGTCGATACTACGATACACACACGCACACCCACCCACTCACACTACACACACACACACTCGTGCGTGCACACACACGTGCGTGCACACACACATGCGTGCACACTCACACACTCACATTTTAAGATGCATAATTGTAATACCTACTTATTTTGTATAGACACACTATATATTTGGAGTTGAATAACAGTCTTGCAAAAATCGTTTATAGTGTGTAGCGTGTCTTATTTCATTAGGTATTAACCAAACGAATGTAATATCTCTAATTACAGATTGCAGCGATTAAATCGTGTGAAATGCACATCTTGTGAACAATTATTACAATATGTACTCAAGCATACATAGATTCGCACTAGCGTGCGCGCGCAGGCTGGCATTTGCAGACCTATCTGTATGTATGTGTACACACACACATACACACACATGCGCGTGTGTACGTGATCATATGTTATACATACACTGTTATACATACACTATATATATATATATATATATATATATATATATACATGTTCATATATATACATACGTAGAGATGTATTTTATGTACGTATGTATGTATGTATGTATGTATG
>NC_068983.1:153510312-153513799 GCF_001194135.2 Octopus bimaculoides | reverse complement strand
ACACACACACACACACGCACACATATATATTCATATACTTGTTTGAATACACGTGCGTGCGGTATTAAGCACACGCGAAGCGCTCAAATATATATATATATATGGGTATGTGCATGTCTTTCTGTTTCTGTAAAAAACGTTTTAGTCGAAAGAAAATATTTATCATGAGATATCCTATACCTACCAAAACAGATTAACGAATGTAGGATTTGGTTACTTGCCATATATAAGTATAATTCATTCATATTTTTAATGCGTTATATGTACTGAAAAGTCTACGGGATGTGTAATTAGATATTATACTTAAATAATACAAACTGAAAGGTTTCGAAATATGTTATTAGGCGTATCGAATGTAAAACATTTTCGCAACAATAGCAGTTGTAAATAATATTCCAATAATTAAATCCCATTGTCGTATAACACTGATGACCGAGAACTATATTCTCTGCTCTATTACGAGATTTCTGCTATTCTCGCTGAATGAATGAGTGCAGTTTCTTACTGTTTTCTTATATGCTAATGTTTGGAAACCACATTTTCAGCACTTCGATGAAAAAAAAATAGATAGCATGTAATAATGTATCATGGCTGAGTAACTATAATTATGCATCGCGTAAACTACGCACCATATAGATCTGATTGGGTACTGTGCTCTAAAGGAATATGTTGCGGTGACAGCAGCAATGATTAACCAAATCGTCTGCTCCGCACGTAGTGAGACATGTGCATGCTGTCCAATAGCGTCTTGGACCGGTTAAATTGCTCGGAATCTGGTTTGGTCCAGATATCCTCGTAAAGAAGAAATGAAATGAGTTGACGAGCAGGGTCACCAATTGCACGCATTTGTGAGCCGAGAGAATGCTATCTACGAAAGGTTGTGTAGAGGTGTCGAATGCATGCATTGCTTCCGTTATATATTAACACCTGACAGTCATGCTTTACCTCAGTTTATGACTGACCAAACTAAAGCGCACACTCGTGCGCTTTCTGTAGAAAGAAGGCGTTCCACTAACCAGGCGCTTCGTTTGTTGTCAACACCCACTGAATAGAAGATCAGGCATGCCGTGCTTGCTGATGCAAAGACATGTGCATAGGCTACAACCTCTTCAATGCATCGTAGTCGATAGACTGGTGTGATCGCTAGTTATCAGCCTAGCGCTTCTGCAACTCATCTCTGGACCATCTGCAGTCCTGGATCAAGCGTAGACAGAGGCAAGGTTCCTGGTACCTAGAGCTTCGTAAGGCGCTCACACTCCTCTGTCAGGCGGGTGACGTGGTTGGTGGAAGTTTCACTTTGTACTTCTATAGAAAGATAGTAACAGGCAAGTGCTTTCTCGGGAAGACTGGCTGTCGATCAGAATCAACGAGAATCAATTGACTGCTCTGTCCTGGAGACTTTTGGGCTGTGTCCTCATAGATAATTTCAATTTCCAAAAATCTTTGGCTTGGCTATGGTACCGGTGGTGGTGATTGGGGCATTGCAGTTTTGGGATAAATTTTACAAGTGTGGAGGTACAGTCAGCTGGGCTTGTCCGAGGCGCACGCACAGAGGGTTTACATCGAACACCTGCTGTCATGTGTAGGACGGATCCAGCCATGAGCTGTGTCCATTCCAAATATCGTCCTATCGACTTCCTTTGGAAGAGGAAGTACAAGCAGTGTCCGTTTGTTTAGCAACCTTGTGCCTGTAGTAGAAGAAATGGATCTTTTTTAAAACGGGGGCCACAATTTTCATTAACGAAACACTTTGAAACTTGGAACACTGGTAGAATGTGTCATATAAAACATCTTTTTCTCTTAGTCTTCTTTAAAAAAAAAGAAATCCCTAAGTTATTTATTCCATGTTAAAGTTGTCGTATTTCTGTAATTTCAACCAATCACTGACGTCCATTCAGCCGATATACATTAAGTGCCGACTACATAAACAAACGATTCTGAAACAATTAACCCTAACCCTAAACCCTAACCCTAGGGTTAGGGTTAGCGTTAGGGTTAGGGTTAAAGCAAATTTAAAATAAAAAAAAGCAAATAAAACGAAGGTATGGAGATTAAATACGCTTTACATCGCTTAATCAGCCAAAGGAGTAAATGTAAACAACTGAATACTTGTCAGTGATTGGTTGAAATTATCGAAATAAGACAATTTTTTACATGAAATAAATTCGAATACAAAAATATTTTTCTGTTCTATAACACAAAATAGATAAGTATACGAAGTTTGAAAGTCTTTCGGTACCAAAAACACTACGTAAAACATTAATGAAAAATGTGGCCCCCGTTTTAAAATAGATCCGTTGTTGTTTCTTTTGTTATACAACTGAACAGGAAATTCCTAGTAGAGATGAAAGTGCTGTCTCTCAGCAGATTTGTCCAACGGTGGAGTAGAGTATCGATCGTGGTCCACCTAAACGGGTTGGTTCTGAGCACGTGATATCAGATAGAATAACAAAAAGAAGGAGCCTAGTATGTCAGTGTGACAGTCATTTGGGGGAATCGAGCAGTCAAGGTGATCGTGATTTTGGGAGCTTTCTACGACTGTCCTTTGAGTACTACCACCATTCGCTATTTTCCATTACTGTTCATTCTTTATTTGATTTCTCATTGTATCGTCCTGAACCTACAGCGATACTTTTGTCAACATTTGGTGGTGGAAAAAGAATCATTATTATTGTTAGTGTCATCATCATCATCATCATCATCATCATCATCAGTAGTAATAGCAGTAGCAGTAGTAGTGGTAGTAGTAGTAGTGGTAGTAGTAGTAGTAGTAGTAGTGGTAGTAGTAGTAGTAGTAGTAGTAGTGGTAGTAGTAGTAGTAGTAGCAGCAGCAACAGTAGTGGTCGTGATGGTATTGATGGTAGTAGTCGTTGTAGTAGTAGTAGTAGTAGCAGTAGTAGTAGTGGTGGTATGAGGTGGAAGGGGAGGAAGAGGTGGAGGGGTGCTGATTTTGTTGTGATTGTTTATGATGATAGAAGCAGCAGTTGCACCGACGTCTATTTTTAATGGTAAGTTAGGAAAATCGAAAACGTTCATGAAAAACCTTATTTACATAACTTTGTAAACAGATTTCCCTGCGCATCCTTAAGTCTTTTTACACGTGCGTGGCTGTTGTGTGTGCTTGATGTTTGCATTCAGCTCTCCCAATCTCTCTTTTTCTCTCTATTTCGTAGTCTCTCTTTAACTCTCTCTCTCTCTCTCTCTCTCTCTCTCTTCTTGCCATATTGCTTCGATAACTAGTTTATTCTATTTCCTAGTTTGTGATGCTGTAGGTTTAATATTTGCATTCTTACCATTGACTTTCCTAACAACTTCCCCAACTTACAGGTCAAAATATTAATAGTTTTCCCCTCTCTACTCTGATGTACACATGCATGTATGTATTTTGTATGTACCTATGTATATGTATATACACTTCTCTCCTTCTCACTATATCTCACTCATATATAAATATACATGTATATATACAATGTATATATATATATAT
>NC_068983.1:153508417-153509759 GCF_001194135.2 Octopus bimaculoides | reverse complement strand
ATAATTGGGTGCATTGGTTTGTGTACGTGAGAATGTATTTGTTTCATGCATAGCTTTATAGTGTTGCGTGTATGTGCGTGTAGTATGTGTGTGAATGTGTGTGAATGTGTACGTGTATGTGTGTGCGTATGCGTGTGTGTGTGAGTGTGTGCGTGTGTGTATATATGTATTCAAACGCAATATACAAATATTTTACTAGAGATACTGTCCCTCCCAATATCGAACGTGCACTCTGAGTGATGAGATCTAAGACATTTCCAATTTCCCTGTACATTTTTTGACGTTGACATTTCCAAATCATGATTCAAGGGTGTTATGTGCGCCATTGTACATAGCACGACTCAGAAATCTATTTCCGGTTTATAATGTCTCGAAATATCCACTGGGCAGGAATAAACAAAAGTGTATAGCAGCACAGACTTGCTATATGCAATGTGTTCAAATTCTTATATGTGACATGAAGCCAAACCATTTTTACAATTATACATGAAATCATAGTCCACTCATCGACAACAGAAATATATGTACATCAAACCTAACTGCAATCACCAATTCAACGACCATATTTTATGAATACTTTCACCTATAATGATATTTATCAGGAACAACGGTAACAACAAGAGCACTCTCATGCCTGGACAATAGTATCTTGAATAATGTGTAACTAGGGATAAAGACTATAGAGTCATACCAGGGAGACATTTCATCTTTGAGTTTCTCAAGTAAAGCAAGGCTTAGTCTGAAAATAGCAACCATAACAATAGTCGTCATTAGATCGCTGTGTCGCTGTCGGCACATTGATACAATAATCAAGGAAATGGTGTGCATACATTCCATTACAAGTATTCGTGGCGCATCCGCACTAGAGATTACTGATACACACACGCATACATGTGCCCTCAATATACATGCAACGAAGAAGTAAGAAACAGGATTGTTAAGATTAGTGATTTGTGTCGAAGAAACATACTAGCAACAAATGGATACACTTTTTTCGCATATTCCTGCATTATAGCATTATAGTCAATTTTGAATTCATAGGCTTAGGTAGTAGCGCTTAGAATATCTTTTGATCAGTCTCATTGTGGTCTAGGAAGAGTTTTAGTTACACTATTGAGATCTTTCGTTAATCAGCCCGCCTAATATCTTGAACATTTGATATTAAAATATATTAAATCATTCACTCAGTGAATATGTATGTCATTTACCCATGTTTGTGCTGATTGTCACGAGACCAGCTTTCAAATAACGTCAAATTCTATAAAGCAATGAATAATCTTCACCGCACTCTATATTTTCTTCACACAACTCTCATGGTTTGTCAATCTAAAAGAAAATTAAC
>NC_068983.1:153504872-153507943 GCF_001194135.2 Octopus bimaculoides | reverse complement strand
TATTTATTTCATATTTTCCAACCTTTTAAAAATAAACTTATTTTTGGATGGGATATTTTCTTTTCAGATGTTTGTAAATTGTCACATTTAGCCCCAACACCCGTTACATACGTTGCATAATTACTAGTATGCATGTGTTCTCTGTGTGTGTGCGTGTGTGTGCGTGTGTGTGCGCGCGCGTGTGTGTTTGTGTGTGTATGTGTGTGTGTGTGTGTGTGTGTGTTTGTGTGTGTGTGTGTGTGCGTGTATGTATATGTACGTAGGTAGATAGGTAGGCAAGTAGATCGGTAGGTAGATGGATAGATAATTAAATAGATTGATAAATAAATGGATGAATAATAAATAAATAGATGCATCTGTTTGCGACGATTTGACAAATTCATAAAAAAACGTTTGTTAGACCTTGTCCATTGTCCCTTCAGGGTCGATAAGGAATAAAACAGTCGAAAGTCAGGGTGGTGGATCATAGTTTGACTGTCGGCAGGCTGTCTTGTCCAGTATCTGCTGTGTCTTCGCGGTCTAATGAAACGGGTACACAAAGGTATCGATCATACCTTTCCTGGACCAACATTTCGGCCTTTGTGCTGCAGACAGTGTGGTTGGTGTCTTTCTCGACCGCACCCTTCAAATAGTACTCCATGAGTAATCCATGCGATTACAGTCGGATGAATTATGAGGCCAGAAACTGGGGCTACAATTTCTTCAGTTCTATACTTAAGAGATGAGGAATTATGTACATTATTCATACTAATTACATTATTTACATTTGACGGATATTTGTCCTTATCATGGTTGTTGCTAACATAACGTTTCGGCTGATATACCCTCCAGCCTTCATCAGGTGTCTTGGGGAAATTTCGAACCTGGGTTCTCATTCTTAAGGTATTTTCGATGTTATTATTATTATCATCATCATTATTATTATTATTATTATTATTATTATTATTATTATTATTATTATTATTATTATTATTCAGGTCACTGCCTGGAATCGAACTCAGAAACAAATATCCTTCAAATGCAAGCAATGTAAACAATGTACAATTTCTTGGACAACCACTTTTGGCTCTTTCCTGAGGTATGGCAAGATGTTTAATCCTGCTGCCACTTATATGGACCACTAGCAGCAATCCTGTCTTGCAAGGCATTGACTAGAGTCCCTCGCAACTTTATATAGCCGGTCAGAATTGAGCCTAAAGCCCTGTTCAAATTGCGGGAATGAACAGTGGCCAGTGGACGCATTTGGAACGCCTGGTGTGTCCCCCTTAGCTGGTCACAGCTTTGTAGTCTCTGTTACAACTGCTCATGCCAAGTCTTACATCCTTCCAGTGCTCACAGGGCATTGAGCAGCCGTTATCTGGATTCTGATACCTGGCGCGATTCATCATGATGCAGTTAGCTCTTTTCAAATATTCGGATAGCACCGAGTCCTCCAAGTCAGCTAACGTTTTCTAAACTACAACTTTCATCGTCATTCTCAAACGCCGTTGAATATTCACGAATAGATAATTTTCTTCTTTAAAGCATAACATTCGTCATATATACCTCGTTCATGTATGATATATGCGTGTATGATTGTGTTTCCACGCCCATTTATGTATGATACAAATTCATAGCTAAGATATTAATTTAATATTATCGATAAAATTCTTAGAAAATATACAGTTTTTGTTTACAGGTGTACACCATTTAAAATTGTTTTGATTAAATATATTAATAATAAAAACCATAATATATAGTATATTCATATCTTTTTTGGTTAATGTTGTCTGCACATCATTTTAAGTGAAAATATCATGCTGTGCTAGTCGCTATTTGCAAAGTAAATAGCTTTGTTCAGCAAATAATTTTGCGTAAAATTTCTATGAAACATGCAAATATTTAACCAGAGTTAAATAACTGTTTGAGTAAAACTCAGTATCTTGATTTAGACGAGAATAGCGCGGGTTAGCTAAGCAATAATTTCTGTCACTATTGCGTGTTATTTCTCTATGCCTTTCAATATCTTTGTTATATCAGTGATAACTGCCATCGTCTCTAGGAACTCTGCTAGTGACTAATTGTTTCCTTAGTCATTTATTCGTCAGCAGATTTAATTTTGTCACCACAGAAATATATACTCTTTTACTGGTCTCGGTCATTTGACTGCTGCCATGCTGCAGCACCACCATTAGTCGAGCAAACAAACCCCATGACATATACTTTGTAAGCCTAGTACTTATTCTGTTGGTCTATTTTGCGGAACCGCTAAGTTAAGGAGACGTAAACACACGAACACCTATTTGTCAAGTGATAGTGGAGGGACAAACACAGGCACACACAGAGATAAACACAGACACATACACAGACACAGACACAGACACAGACACACACACACACACACACACACACACATATGCGACGGGCTCCTTTCAGTTTCCGTCTACCAAATCCACTCACAAGGATTTGGTCCGCACGAGGCCATATTAGAAGACGCTTGGCCAAGGTGCCACGCAATGAGATTGAACACGGAGCAATGTGGTTGGGAAGCAAGCTTCTTACAACACAGCCACTCATGAGAATAATAACGTAAATAAAATACCGTCAAAAATCAATGTTTAATCATCTTTCCAAATATCAAGAAAATCACAAATTATGTTGCAGAAATTAATATGCCTAATCGGGCATGCTGGTAGAGTCGTTGCCGCGCAGGAAAAAAATACATAGCGACATTTCGTCCACCTATAAGATCTGGGTTAATATTCCACCGAGTTTGATTTTGCCTTTCATCCACCCCTTTCGGTGCCGATAAAATAAGTACCAGTAGAGTACTAGAGTTGACGTAATCGGGTTAGTTACTCCTCTCCAAACATTGCTGGCCTTGTACCAAAATTTGAAACCGATTCTTCTAACTTCTCCCTGAGTGGCTGTGTGGTAAGTAGCTTGCTTACCGACCACATGGTTCCGGGTTCAGTCCCACTGCGTGGCACCTTGGGCAAGTGTCTTCTACTATAGCCTCGGGCCGACCAAAGCCTTGTGAGTGGATTTGGTAGACGGAAAAAGAATGGAGACCGTGGTATATATATATATAT
>NC_068983.1:153503628-153504763 GCF_001194135.2 Octopus bimaculoides | reverse complement strand
ATATATGTATGTGCGCTTGTGTGTCTGTGTTTGTCCTCCTAACATCGCTTGACAACCGATGCTGGTATGTTTACGTCCCCGTAATTAGCGATTCGGCAAAAAGAGACCGATAGAATAAGTACTAGGCTTACAAAGAATAAGTCCTGGGGTCGATTTGCTCGACTAAAAGCGGTGTTTCAGCATGGCCGCAGTCAAATGACTGAAACGAGTAAAAGAGTAAAAAAGATGCATTCATCCCTCATTCCATTCATAACACTCACATTTCCTACCCTCCTTCTCTTCTTCCCACTTCCCGTTTACCTACTTTCACTTTCGTTTTCGTTCAGTCAGTCTCTATTCATGAAATTCTCCTTGTTTAGATTTTTTTTCTTTTTGTTCTTTTTTAAAATGTCATGCCTTTACTGTTCATCTCTCCTATTTCTCCCATCCAACCAATAATTTTTTCTCTCATTCTCTAGTCACCATGTGTTACTTTTAATACTGGATTTTCTCTCCCCCTTCCTCCTCTATCTTCTCCCATTCCTCCATCATCTTCATTTACGCCCTGTTTTATTGTGTTTTATTATAGTTGTTCATATATCAGGGATACTATGTTGGGGTGGGAGGATGTCTGACTGATGAGACTGTATTGAAGACCGTTGCCAGCCTTTAACCCAATGTTTGATGACTGTTGAATTCTGATAGGAATTCCATCGGAATTTCAAGAATTCTGATGATTATTGCAATGTCGCTCACCATTGCAATTTGTTGCCTTTAATGTTATCATAGACGCTGCCTTCTCATTCACCACCACCACTACTACAACTACTACTACTACTACTACTACTAGCAACAGTAGTGGCAGCAGCAGTAGCAGCAGTAGTAGTAGTAGTAGTAGTAGTAGTAGTAGTAGTAGTAGTAGTAGTAATTAGAGTAGCAGCAGTAGTAGAAATAGTAGTAGTAGTAGTAGTAGTAGTAGTAGTATTAGTAGTAGAAGTAGTTACGATTAGTAGTAGTAGTAGTTACGATTAGTAGTAGTTGCAGCAGCAGCAGTAGTAGAAGTAGTAGTAGTAGTAGTAGTAGTAGTAGTAGTAGTAGTAGTAGTAATTACTACTAGTATTAGTTGCAGCAGCGGTGGTGGTGGTGGTAAAGGTGG
>NC_068983.1:153502602-153503365 GCF_001194135.2 Octopus bimaculoides | reverse complement strand
TGCTGCTGGTAACATCAATTAATTTTCTTGTTCTTATTTTCTTCTTATTATTGTTACTGATCAAATCAAAGATAAATCTCATAAGGGATATGATAAACTGCAATGAAGAAGGTGTGTGTGCGTGTGTAGGGGGGGTGATAATGATGATCTTCGTGAGGAATGCGATGCTGTTTGCCAGCGAGGACGACGCCAACACCGCTGAAAATTCTGTAGTCGATGATAGCAATGAAGACTGTTAGCGGCGGTGAAGGCGCTGGGGTGTGGTGGTTTGGGGTTGGGAGTGAATATGACAATGATGGTGATGAGGAAGATGACATCATAAATGGGACGCCACAAATGGTGCCTGGTATTCGGTTGTCACGGCTACCAATTCCTTTGGCTACCAACTCCGAAAACATACTTTACACATTCCATCACAAAAATTGCTCCTAGCACCACTGTCTACGGTAAGACAGCCTAAAACCACCACCCAAGTACAGATAGCTTTGTTTACGTTTGCTTGTCATATTTGATAAGGACATGCACATGTAGCAAGGAGCCTACGCCACGCACACACATGAACGCGCGCGTGGTGTGGGAGCGCGCCAATGAATACGCATTGAAAATAAACATACGGATGAAAATACATTTGCGAAAGCAATTGGATACACCTCCACACATCAATGAAAGTGTTGCTAATGAAATTTAAACATTTATACAAAGGGTTCCTCAACGGCGCAAACACGCATACAAACACACACACACACACACACACACACACACA
>NC_068983.1:153500943-153501807 GCF_001194135.2 Octopus bimaculoides | reverse complement strand
AGAGAGAGAGAGAGAGAGAGAGAGAGAGGAAGAGATAGAGAGAGAGAGAGAGAAATAGTTAGATAGATAGATAGATAGTTGCTGATACCTGTAAAATATGTGCTTCATTGTGAAACTATGTGTAGAGAAATTTAGCAAGAGCGATATATTATAGAAATATGGAAAGAGAAAATAGGAAAATATGATCTAAGGGCATTTGTGCCTAAATGCCAAGGAAAACGAGTACATTGCTTGCCTCTCGCCTTCACAAACAATATTATTCACATCCTCCACACACATCAGTGTTGTCACTACTAATTCAAGTGTGTATTGTGCAATACCAATGATATTGACGCTAAGAGATAGTGAACTGTTTAATTGAAAGTATGATGTGAAGCAGGGAGCGTTACAAGTTTTATTGTATAGTCATAACTGACGTATGGACGAATTAATGAGGTTTCGGTTCTGTAAGCGTGGAAGGGGGTGATAGTTTAACGAAACGCCATCGTGGGTGTGCATATGCGTGCGTGCGTGCTGATACGTATTGTGCTTCGGGACTTTGAGGGAAGAGGAATGTATGTGATGGAGCTTCAAGCAACGTGGTAAATTATGGAAAGCTTGTCACAGTGTGAACAGAAATGAGTTTTGTTTGCTAAAGATGTTACATGCATCTGTGCACTTTACGCCGTGACGAAAGGATACATATGCATTCATTTCTGCATATACATAATCATACATACATACATACATACATATACACATACGTACGTGTGTATGTATGCATGCATGTATGTATTTATGCATGTATATATGAATGCATGTATGTATGTATGTATGTATGTATGTATGTGTGCATGTATGTATATATATATATATATATATATA
>NC_068983.1:153496683-153500443 GCF_001194135.2 Octopus bimaculoides | reverse complement strand
GTAGTTCTCGGGGATATTCAGCGTGACACAGTGTGACAAGGCTGACCCTTTGAATTACAGGCACAACAGAAACAGGAAGTAAGAGTGAGAGAAAGTTGTGGTGAAAGAGTACAGCAGGGTTCGCCACCATCCCCTGCCGGAGCCTCGTGGAGCTTTAGGTGTTTTCGCTCAATAAACACTCACAATGCTCTGTCTGGGAATCGAAACCGGGATCTTATGACCGCGAGTACGCTGCCCTAACCACCGGGCCATTGCGCATCCCGATGATATTTTAATACGTGGTGTAAATGCAGTGGTTACGTGGAAGATTCCAAATATCAAATACTCAGATATCCCGCTTAGTTTGTTTCTGGAACACTTCCCAAAGCATTCATGAATCGGGGAAGTACATACATGGAAAATGAAAAATAACACATACGGTAATACACTTTTACAGCAATAATCATTTCTCTTTTAGGCACAAGCCGAATAAATTTGTGAAAAGGTATGTTGGTCGATTACAATTGTACTCATACCCGACTGGTACTTATTTAATAGTCTTCAGAGGGATGAAGCTGACCTCTATGAAATTTGAATCCGGAAAATAAAGAACTGAAACAATTACCGTAAAGCATATTAACCTCACATCCCAACGTTTTCCGAATTCGCCCCCAATTTCTTTTTGTAATAATACAATAAGATCACACACCATTATAACGGAAATATTCATATGGAAAACATTCGATTTTAGGACAAAAACAGAATATAAATACAAATAAAGCAAAAAGCAGACACCCATGAAAATTAAATTAATCTCCACCTTCTCTTCACTCGCACCTCCGTATGTATATGGATGTTCGTACACTCTATCTCTCTCTCACACACACACGTGTGTGTGTGTGTGTGTGTGCGTGAAGGGGTATGGATCAGTGGTTAGAGCGTCGGGCTTATAAGTGTGAGGATGTGATTTCGATTCCCGAATCAGTCAATGTGTTGTGTTCTTGAGCAAGAACTTTAACTTACGTTACTGCAGTTCAATCAGCTGTAGCAATCGGTGGCGTGGAGAGGGAAGACTACCATGCATGGGTGACTGCTAGACTTCCACAAACAACATTGCCCGGACTTGTGCCTCAGAGGTAAACTTTCTAGTTGCAATCCCATGGTCATTTTTTATCGAATGGGGCCTTTACTCTTTATATACATGAGTAAAAGGAAAATGAAAATATGAACATTATCCTGCACAACTGATGAGTTGGTTGTGACCTCATAGCTGGTGCAACATGCTGCAGAACGATGTTTTTGTATATAGCTGCATTCACATTACATGAATATGGATCATATATCCAATACCTGCCGCCGAAATCATTCTCCCTTTTGATCTGTTAATGATTCTGGCGACAGTAGAAATTTCTTCACCGTAACCACTCACTTCCTGAGGTTTCCAGCAATTTTAGGTCGACTTTCTATGATAGTTGATTCGCCACTGTTCAATATAAATCATCACACTGTTCAGTCAACCTAGTTTACAGCGTATAGAGTGTTACTTTCTGAATTTTAACTCAAACGTTCTTTAATTTTGACCATCTTGTATTTTCCAAATATGCATGTTCTCTATTATAAATAATTTAGTTATTAATCACTTCATAGAACATTTATTGTATATTTACAATAAATTCATTATTATGAACACATTTTAAGTATACACAGTAAAAATTTAATTCGGAAAAATAAAGTAGAAATGTAAATATCTATAAAATTGATTTTCTTTCTCTAATTTTGGCCACTACTGTATACTTATAAAAATACATTCTTTAATTCCTGTCCTTGTTGTTGTCATTTGACTGTGGTTATGCTGGGGCACAGACTTTAAGGGTTTTAGTTGGAAAGACATTTACTCTAGGACTTTTTTATTTTTTGGCTTAGTACTTCTATTCTTTCAGTTTCCGTCTAACAAATCCACTCACAAGTCTTTAGTCGCCCCAATGATATATTGTAGAAGACACTTGTCCAAGGTGTCACGCAGTATGACTGAACCCGGTACCATGTAGTTGAGAAGCAAGCTTCTTACCATATAGTCATGTCAGCGCCCATATATATATTTATATTCATATATATATGTATATATGTGTATGTATATATACCTATATGTATATGTTTGAGTGTCTGTTTGTGTGTATAATTTGTCACCAATAATGAAATATTTTGTGAATGACTATATTCGTTTCCGTGTCAATATCCTTCACGTATTTCTCACACAATATCTTCTCTATTTCTCTGCCAATTTTCCACCCACTGTTGCACACGACGCTCTTCTATTGGAACGTGTATCGATAAATTTAAGTGGACTTCACCCCAGTCCCTTATTGTTCATGACGTTTGTTTTCATTTTCTTTTTCACGCCATACTTACTGCGTTAGTCATTTCTATAACTTTGTAAGTGCATGTGACCAACAATAAAGGAATGTGCTACACACACACACACACACACATCTTTTCACACATATATTGATGTGTGTTTTTGTATATGATTGTGAGTAAAAAAAAAAATTGATAAAATGAAACATTCGTGAAGTGATGCGATGTCTTAAAATGGCTAGCCTTTCAAACGTCTGAGTAACGCTAACTATTAACATGTATAGCTAAATTCAATATGGTGAGTCAGCTTACGATCAACATTTGCCTTCATTTTTGGCAAATTAAAATATTGCAACACAACTAGCATTTACATTCGCCAAACTGAAAACGTCTTCACTGTAAGCACAAGTAGAAACTTAGGTTTCGATACACTGACACTCAAATGTACACTCTCTTACACGCATATCTACCTATCTGTCTGTCTGTATATATATATATATATATATATATATATATATATATATATATATATATATATACTACCAGAGATACCCAGGGTTGCTCGAGATTAAAATGGCATAGTTTGTATATGATATATTACACTTATGTTGAAAGAGATCATATGGGAAAGTGCAGTATTGACAACAACACAAATACTGGGTTAATTCAACTAAGCAACCTGCTATGCATCCGTTTGAAGTGTTTCAGGCCCTAACCTGTCATCGAAAATTGAAGGTGGTTTTTGAAATCACTGTGATTTTTGAAAGCACTGAAAATATGTCAGTGGATATTCTCTTTTTGCAGAAGTCAGCGCTCTGTCTAACACGACCCATCATCTGAAATGTTAACACGCGCACGTAGAAAACACACACATACACGCACACGTACCCAACACCTACAACCCCACACAAACACACACACGCACACACATACTCAAAAACTGCCTGCTGACCGCCTACTGACCATTGTCCATAAGCACCCCCTAACTATTGCTGCTACTAATTCCTTCCATTACGTCACACACACGCACACAAACACACACATACACAGGAACAGATAAACCACCAAACCACGCACACACACACACACTTGCAGACCCTCGCGCACGCACGCATATTCACCTCCCCTTTTCACTCTCCTGTCTTAGAAAGAACTTTTCCTCCAGCATCTCCTCTTCCGGTCCTTCCACAATGTAACCTCGTGGGCATCGGTGCCGATTTTTTCTTCCACCGTTTTTCCATTCTTTGAACTTTCCGTCTTTCCGACGAAGGGCTCCGCCCGAAACGTCATACTCTCTCTCTCTCTCCTTTCCCGAGCGTCTAATAACACTATCCGTATCACGTCCTCACTTTGTTGGGTTTTTTTTGTTGTTTCTGTTTTTTTTTGAACTTATATAACGTACGCTCACACGGATCCTGGCCTTTAA
>NC_068983.1:153491978-153496116 GCF_001194135.2 Octopus bimaculoides | reverse complement strand
TATACATATATACATATATATATATATGCACATATATATTTGCCGTTTCAATTTCACATTTCTACTCACACGCACGTATACGTATGCATATATCCATGCATATACATAAACATATATTCGTGTACATGTCTGAGTGTAGGTATGTGTGCGTGTGTGCAAATTTGAATCTCTGAATCGATGGACAACATTTTCGGTCATATTTTCTTGTGCCATTACATTATGTATCAGTTATATCGTATTATCTACAAAATAAGTTAGTTTTCGGTCAGAAATATAAGAAAAGTTTGGTGAAATGACACTGCTAGCATATGTAAACTGCAGTTGATTTGCTATTTCCTATATATGGTATTTGCAAATATGTGCAATACTCTCTTCTTGACCGTTATGTAATTTTGCTGCACTCATAAAGCTTCAACTGTCCTTGAAACTAAATAATATTCTATAGCTCTTGTTTTTCTCATTCTCAATTTCTTACCTACTCTTTCTCTCTTTCCTTCTTTCTGTCTGGTTGTCTCACACACGTACACTCTCTGCATTTTACATTAAGAGTCAAATTCGAATACTCGAAAATCACTTTTTCTTCCCAGCGCATTTATAAAATTCACCATTTGCATAATATCAATAAATTGTTTATCGAACCCCTGGCTTCGGCAAATGTCTGATTTAATGATAATTGTCTGTAAAGTGTAATGCGATTAAAAAAAAAAGAGAAAAAACTACAGTGAGATTTGAAATTAGAACATTACAAGGAGGAGTTAAATACCGCAGGATATTTCCTTTGATGCTCTACTTCTTGCTTTTTAGTTCATAAAAGTAGTGCAAATATGATATTTTAGAGCATTAAAAATGAAATTCTCACTAAAATCGCTCCAAGCTTAGAATAAACGATTACAAAAATATTCTTTTCTACGCTAGGCACAAGGCCCGAAAATTTTGGGGAGTGGGCCAGTCGATTAGATCGACACCAGTACGTAACGGGTATTTAATTAATCGACGCCCGAAAGGCAAAGTCGACCTCGGCGGAATTTGAACTAGGAACGTAAAGACAGACGAAATACCGCTAAGCATTTCGCCTGGCGGGCTAACGTTTCTGACAGCTCACCGCCTTACGATTACAAAAATAAATTTTATGATTTTGTAACCATTGTGCTCAAGAGTGTTAATTGTAGATGAAATATTAATGAGCATAGAAATGTGATGCTGCATTAGTAGCAAGCAATTAGAGAAAATATATCATGGAATTGTTTCAAGGAGGCTTATGAAGCTGTGAATTCTGATGCTTAAGCATTCCGGCTCTCGATCTACAAGCCTTGGTTTCGATTGAAAATGTTAAGACGCGTTTTCTCTTTCAGCAATGCAATATACGTTTCCCAAGTTTACAGAGGTGGACAAAATGAATATAAATAGTAACTGAACGCTTGGATTATGTGAATATATTTGAGGTATAACCAGCAATATTCAAGCATGAAGAATACTAGGGCATGAGATCTCATATGTTCTATCAGTGAGCATTTTTTAAATGTTTTTCAGGTTACGTCTACTTTCAACACGCTAAGTACACTCAGCCGTTGAATAACATTCGAAGTTAAACCATATAGAGGATGGTTATATTCTTCCAAAGATTTGAGACGAGATTATGTAATGATCATTCTTTCCGAAAAGGTATTTAATGATTTTGGAATATAAACTTTTGGACATCTAACGAAATACATAGATTGGGAAAACACTTCAAGCCATCTATTCAAACCTACAAACCATATAATCTCACTCGCACTAACAAGATACACGGATCTCCACGCGCACAGGCATTTGCTCATGTACAGATGCATAAGCAAACCTGCGCACGTGAGTGTTTATTTTCTGTCAACTTAGCTGGCATCGACCAAACTGTCTGAATGGAATTTGGGATGACAAATTGTGAGGAAGATGTCAAATTTGAGTGTATGTGGTTATGCGTGGGTATGTTTGTATTTTGGTGAATGGGATGTATATTTTTTATGTATGTCTATAAGTGTATTCTTTACTGGAAAACATTAAGAGCTCATGAACTAGTGGTTAATGTGTTGCACACCCGACTGCGAAGCCATAGTTTCAATTCCTTCACGGGATGGTACGATGTGCTCTTGAGTAAAACAATTCATCTAACGTTGGTCTGCTATCACTTCGATACCTGATGGGTTGTACACCGAGTAACTCTGCGGACAACGTCAATTTGATGGAGGGAGTGGGCATATACATGATCACTATAAGTAAATTATCTGTGCAGGTTATTCAGCATGAAATTGAAAAACCGTCTTTCTCGGACTACAAGAGATTAATATCATATATTGGAAAATATACCTCGAAGTAGACAAAACTATAAATAATTACATGTAAATATATTGTGTTAACGAATTCTAGGATAAAAAGTCAAAACTTAAGACCGAAAGATTAGTAATTTTCACATACCACATTTAACCAAACTCAAAACACAAAACTCCGAGTGCATTAATCAATTAGAATTCCTTATAAAAATCTGTAAGCTAAAATGAAGTAATAAAACGAATTGATTACATGATTCTTAGTACATGAATATCGAATTCAGCGTTGATATATGATTAGGAAGTAGATAAAATATCAACATAATGATAATTCTAAGTTCTAATCGTATATACAAATTGTCAATTCTTATTGAATTATAAACATCAAATTTATGCGTGACTTAACAAAATCACGATATTTTGCTATATATTGCAATAATCAAAGTTACGCACATCATACACATACACATAGACATACGCATATACACGCAAACACACGTACACATACATTATATGTATGTAACGTTATGTCACTGTCTCCCTAGATACGCTTGTTTAAAGAAATGTGCGTTTAGATTATAGCCAATTGGGGTCCATAACTCTCTAGCAGCATCATGTTGCAACGTATTCAGTAAAGTGAATATGACACCACACACACACACACACA
Organism: Octopus bimaculoides; assembly: GCF_001194135.2. Taxonomy (NCBI): domain Eukaryota; kingdom Metazoa; phylum Mollusca; class Cephalopoda; order Octopoda; family Octopodidae; genus Octopus; species Octopus bimaculoides. Next base: position 153,493,149 of record NC_068983.1, on the reverse strand, counting down.
CACTAACTCACTCACTCATACCTACACTCTCCTAGTCACACACACGCACATTCGTTTATATTGAATTTAGTGGTAAATAGGTAGGTATACATATAGATAAATAGATAGATACACAGACAAATAGACAGATATATACAGAGAGAGAGAGAGAGAGAGATAGACAGATAGATAGAGAGATAAATAGACAGACAGACAAACAGACATATACATAGATAGATAGATAGATAGATAGATAGATAGATAGATATATGCATGGATGGATGGATGGTTGGATGGATGGATGGATGGATATATATACACACACACACGCACGCACACACACACGCACACACATATATATATATATATATATATATATACATATAAACTCTCGCAGATAAATACGTATAGAAGACTTCAATGATAAAAAGTTTTGTGTTTCTAAGTGTATGTCATAATGCTCCTATCACAAAAAAAACGGAATAATAAAGTTTTTTATGATACACTTCTCTCACTTCACCGTTCATTTCCATAAATATATATATGGGTGTATATGTGTGTGTGTGTGTGTAAATAAATAAATAAATAACGACTAAATAAACAAATAAATAATTAAATCTTTTACATTCCAAGTTAAAATTAAATCGAAGAAGGAATTTATAAACAAAAGTGCAGTACTGACTTCATTTTCCATTATTTTTCGGTTATATATTGTATTCTTAGTTCATTTTCATTTTATAGCATATATTAATGACTTAGTTTAAACATAACTGATGACAGAATTATAAAAACGTTATTGATTTCTTTTTTTTTAATTGCCATTAAGATAGTTTGATTGATGAATTCTAGATGACAATAATATTTTTCATTTAACATGTCGATTGGTTTCATGCGTGTGTACACTTCAATATATGTGTGTGCATGTACAAATAGAGAGGCCGCTACACACACTTTCACTCTCTCATATGTGCATGAGTATGTATGTATGCAAGGCTGCATAAATTTATGCATATGTATGTATGTGTGTAGGCAGGTAGCTAGATATGTATACACGCGCACATACATATAAAGATAGAAAGATAGATATGTAGATAAATACATATGGTCAGATGCTGGTAATATATATATACATACACAGACACACACATATTTACATATATATAGGTATATAATTATATAATTATATATATAT
>NC_068983.1:153486504-153488212 GCF_001194135.2 Octopus bimaculoides | reverse complement strand
TATATATATCAGATAATGAGGACGAGTTGGTCATAACAAATGCATCTTTAGTCATATTCCAGCATAATTTTGCTTAATGCTAGCATAGTTAACAATATGACGTAGAATATCAGCCTTTAAACTATCCATCGTCTTATAAAGATAGTTCTTAGTAAATATTATGCTTGAATATGAACTCATTTTAATGTATACGCAGTTACAACATTTTGATTTTTCTTATAAATATATTATCTTACTGGTATGATAGACATCGAATGTAACTCTGTTTCCTCTGTTATATATATATTTAAATCGCACCCGGGATCTCCAGATACCCAAATCCTTTTCCTAGATGTTATGCGAAACATCTACTAAATAGTGTCCTGCATTTATCGAAATTAAGATATTGATGAAAAGTTACATTTTTATGAATGCAGAATTAGTTTTAATTTTCATACATGATCTCATTATATTATATATGCACAAACCTAGCTCACTATTGTGTTTCATGAGGCGAATGACTTTAAGTAACTAACAACTATGGTTTGCTTTCCACTATGGTAAATTTAATGCCTGTTCTTGTACAATGATTTATATCTCATACATAATGTTTCTCAACGCTATTTTTGAAACCATTATGAAATACATAATTCACAGTTCTCAAGAGGTTTCATAAAAAAAAGATTGAAACTTATTCGTTACTTGCCGTATTGTAATAATATCAATAACTGGGGAAAAAAATTGCTTTTTCTACGCCGGGTAATTATTTTTTCTAATTATGTTTATAATATTCAATGTGTTCAATACGTTAAAACTATCAAAGCTATGCTTTGGTCAGGTTAATAAGGTATACGGACACGCATGCAAATGATTGGAAGTTAAATGTTTACAAGTAGGAAGCTCCAAGGAAATTCTTTTCCTTGAAAAAAAAAAATTAAGAAAATTAAGAAAAGAACACGTGGTTAACAAGAACAGAAACTATGTGCGTATCGAGCAGGTTTGAGTTGGCGAGGAAAAGCCTTTCAAATTTCAGAGCGGTTGATGTTAATGGAGAACAAGAAAAGAGGAAATCGTTCTGTAGTTTTGGGATTTTGGTGCGTTGGATTGTGAAATAAATTTAAACCTTGCTACTTTCTATATAATTATATGCGCTGTATACAATTGCACATATTCTCTTAAATGTTGAAGAGATGTTTCTTTCAATGTATTACCGTTCGTAGAAATAAAGAATGTAATAAAGAAGTAATTAACATGCAAGACTGGATAAGTATATATCATCGCAAATGAAATAAACTTGCCAAAGTAGTTCTCGTATTGGCAATATTTTGAACTCTTCACGAAACGTCGACAAAAGTTGGAGAGCCGGTAAAACAATATGAAGGCATAAAACAATATGAAACCATATCGCGGTTCACCTACCGTGATATATTATTTAAGCTTATCTCGATTCCTCCGTAGTGTCGTTTTGTATTTATGATAAAATAAATATATACAAATCATAAAAATAATATTAAAAATATATACAGTATAGTACTGTTTTTAATTCGCGGATTTTCACATATCACAGGGCTTTTGGGAACGTAACCCAAGTTAAACATAGATTATTGTACTTGAGGTGTGAGGGCCAGTGCGGCATCCCTTTATTTTAGTTTAACATAGAGTTATATGACATTTTACGCACTGGACAGTGTCACCAATATATATATATATATATCTATATCTATATATA
>NC_068983.1:153485278-153486292 GCF_001194135.2 Octopus bimaculoides | reverse complement strand
ATATATATATATATATATATATATATATATATATATATATATATATATATATATATACATATATACATACATATATATATATATTTGGCATCTTCATTATCCTATATTCCACTTATAAAGGATATGAATAAATTTCATTGCATCTAATTTAATATATTTTATTGACAAATCTATATTACCAGTATGCAAATTTTTAACTCATAAAGTTTTTAAATATCAATGGAGGCTTTTTCAGAAATTTGAAAGACGGGGCAAACTATGATAACATAAGTCATTTAGACTCATGCATTAATGACTGGTGTACATAGGATGACTGGAAATATAGATTAACTTATAATTTGGATGTTGTTTTTGTATTGCATTGCTATTTTTTTTAAATACATAAGAAAGCATTCAATCCCAAGCCATTTAAACCAATAAGGCATGATTTCTGAGAAATACTCTGCTATTTCTAGCATATTGGTGACCTCTCTAGTATGATTTTGGATATTTCAAGTTAATTTTTTTTGCTGGTGTAGTGGTGACCTTAGAATAAAATTTATTCAATAGAAGATTGACATTATGCCCATGAAGATAATATTCCTGATATTACCCCTAAAAAATGTTAGCTTTATTTCAGCGTTACAAGTCAATGCATATTGGTAGGATGGTACTCTGATACGATCAATGGAGTATTTGCATATATACGTAACCTTGCATTCTGCGTTCCAATTTCAGTGAGAACAATTTACCCATCAATATTCTGTAGTTGATTTAATATAATATATCAGTCAATTATAACTCTGATTGTTGACCTATGTCTGGCTTCACCAAGCAGAACTGCGATCAAAGACATCAATCGTTTTCCTTTTTATTATTATTCAGACATAGTATATCTTGGAAAATATATTCAAATCTCCCTTCAGCTAATATGTCTGGCTTTGTGTGGATATTAGAAATCAATATTAACAGTGCAAAATATCGTTAACATTTATGCACACACACACACACACACACACACACACACACACATAC
>NC_068983.1:153483343-153484711 GCF_001194135.2 Octopus bimaculoides | reverse complement strand
GTGTGTGTGTGTGTGTGTGTGTGTGTGTGTGTGTGTGTGTGTGAGTGTGTGTGTGTGTGTGTGTGTGTGTGTGTAAGTATATATATATACACATATTTTTCATCACGTTGAGCCGTTAATCCCTACACGTGTTTTCGTTCTCCATTTTATTCCCCTCAGCCTTTTCTGTTAAAAAGCCTTAGCTCGAAACGTCAATGACTTTTACATCCTCCCCAAGCGTCAAACCAAAACACCTGCTAGTTTTTCACTCATCGGTTTTGTCTTTTGTTTCTGTAAATTTGAACTATATATATATATAATAGTGTATAAACATTTATACATGAAGAGAAGACTACCATGTGGACTCCTTACATGCAGAAAAGGGCAGTCAAAACCCAAACCACGAAAAGAAGGATTCTTCTTTGAAGCACATTGCTTATAAGCGAGCTGGATATCTAAATGAATAAAAGTGTCAGTTAACCCTATAGCCATGAATTTCACCGTTAGTGATCAAATAAATCAATTAATTAGTCAATCAATTGATTAATTAACCATCCGTGGTTCATCAGTAATGTTGCTGAAAAATGCATAATTATGAACTTATAATGCGTACCGAAATACAGGAGGTAAAGATGCGCACTTAGTTCCATCTTTATACATCAATAATTCAAATCAAATAAATATCCTGAAGCATCGTCCCGAGTCAGAATAGTACAACAGTGAATACATTCAACTGTGTATTACTCCGGCCGAACAATCGAAACATTTAACTATATAAATACTGGGTAAAAATTGCTAAATTGGGATATATATATATATATATATAGTTACAAACAGAGGAAAAGAAATCCTTCAAAGTGGTGTGCTAAACATCCAATTCACTCGTACGTCCGATGGATACCATATAAATATTGGTATAATTCAATTATAAAGTTAAAGTAAATATAGAGACATTCAATTGACAATCCAATATTTTGTTTATATCACAATATTACATAAAATACTATGAATATAATATATAACATAACATAATATTATATAACATAAATAATTATGAAAACTATAAAAAGCCAACAGATTGTTTCGACTTATACGTATTTTTACTGATATACATAATCACAGTTCCATTATAAATAAAGTAACTTCAGTGCTTTGGCTTTAGAAAAAGAAGAAATTCCGTTTGAAAGGACGGCTGGATTGTAAAAATTAATAAAAAAAAATTAAGTCGAAACAATTTGTTGGCCTTTTATGGTTTTCATAATTATTTATGTCATGTAATATTGTGTTATGTTATATATTATATTCATAGTATTTAATGTAGCATTGTAATATAAAGAAATTATTGGATTGTCAATCGAATATCGCTATATTTAATTTATCTTTATATAT
>NC_068983.1:153482540-153483198 GCF_001194135.2 Octopus bimaculoides | reverse complement strand
ATATATATGAATCCTTATTATAATATTTAAAGCATGTATTTACATACCAGTTATGCTTTCAAATATGAACTTCAATTATAAATTGGTTATTTGTTAATGTACATCTCAGATTCTATTATAAATACGTTGTTAAAATTTGTGGAAGAAAAAGCAAATATCTGATAAAAATTATCGCGATAAATATTCGATTCATCTTCTGTATTATATATTTCAGTGCTAGTCTGTTGTTAGGAATAATGTTTCCTGTTCAAAGTTGCTGTATTCTGACAGAAATGTATCAATGAAGAAGATTTTAGCACTAATTGATTGACAGAGATGCTCAGGCTAAATCTAACCTATAACTGATACCACACAAAATGCACAACATAAAGCAGAGTAGCACATGTGCCTTATGGTCGCACAGGTGAATACTCAAGTATACGCACGCACGCAGGCACGCACACGCACACACACACGTGCATACGCACGCACACACGCGCACACATATGTAGTTAGCTAGTTTGTTAATTAGTTAATTAGTTCGATAGATAGTTAGATAGATAGATATATAGATAGATAGATAGATAAATAGGGAGATATAGGTAAGTAGGTTGGTAGGGAGGTAGGGAGGTAAATATGTAGGTAGGTAGGTAGATGGATGGATATATATATATATATA
>NC_068983.1:153478544-153481808 GCF_001194135.2 Octopus bimaculoides | reverse complement strand
CTAGACCTTTCAGATAGATAGATAAATAGATAGATAGATAGATAGATAGATAGATAGATAGATAGATAGATAGATAGATAGATAGATAGATAGATAGATAGATAGATAGACGTAGGTATGTACATATGAGTGATAGTGAGCACTGAAATAAAGTAACAACAAACATATAGCATTTAATTAAAGTTTCGCTCAACTTCACGTTATTTCAATTTATAGTATCAGGAGATTCACCGTATGTTTTAACTCCTGCTAATGCCCACTCGTACATAGTTTTATGAGTATAGACTCAATAGATACTAACGTGGTAGCCAGTTTACGATGCACATTATTTCAAACAGCAAATTCAGTTGCATACAATATATCATGTTCCATTCCTTGCATTGCTCTATGGTACAGGAGCATTAAACAACTTCTCGATACTAAATAGAGTATCCTTGACAGGACATCTTTCACCTGGACCTTGTAATTGCCAGCTGTACCAATGAGAAGATTAACGCAGCTTGTAGTATCTACCAATCGGAAAGTTGTTCCTTGCTAGAACACACAGAAGAGCAAAATATGGAAACCATTCTGCCCATAAAGATTGCAAGATATACATGTGTGTGAACCATATTCCCTTGTAACCTCACATTATCTAAACAGGGTACTTCAAAAGATAACTATCGGCGCTGAGTGTTCAAGCTAGCAGTATATTGACAAAGATGGATTCCAGCATCTTGTCTACTACAATAGGTGGGCTATCCAATGCTCTAGTCATCTTTTCACTTCTTTATATGATTTCATATAGAGAACCGAAAAGATGACGCAAGCATGCTATTCACAACTTTCGAAAATAACAATAAGATAAAGTAACTGAATTTATTTTGACAACCAACACATGATTTCAACTGATATATGGAGGCTCTCTCTCTCTCTCTCTCTCTCTCTCTCTCTCTCTCTCTCTCTCTCTCTCTCTCTCTCTCTCTCTCTCTCTCTCTCTCTCTCTCTCTGTGTCTATCGACAGATAGACAGACGTTTCGAGCCTACGCTCTTCAACTGAAAGGAACACAGAAAGAAACAAAGAGAGAAACAAGGAGAAAAACATATAAATGTAGTGGTCAGCGACCTATCGTGGTGAATACACACTATATACACACACACACACACAATGTTTGTATGCATATATGCCATGATATTGTGTAATTATAACTGATCTTGTTGAAATATATGAATTCTACTTTCGATCAGATAAAGAGAGATATACGGTTATTCTTAGTAATTAGAAGAATAACGATCACGTTCATGTTGGTCACGACAATGGCAACAGCGGCACGACAATGATGAGCATGGCGTTGATAATAATGACGACGTGGATGACAGTGATGAGCTCAATCGTGTTCATGGACGTCATGATTATCATCATAACGCTAAGGTTGACAAGGATAATGGCGATTAAACGAGCTTGGAGGAGAAGGCTTGTTTTCGTAAAATACGCTATCACGAGATCCATGGCGTTATTGGCTATTGTTTACTGAATACTTTATCATGCCTTTGTCGGAGATACAATTGTAATTGTTTTGTTGTTGTTACCATTGTTCTTAACTTTGATCATATCGCTGTTTATTGGCAGCTAACTTTTCTCTTATATCTATGATGTACATTTTATCACACTGTATGATGCAATAAGGACAGTTTTATTATATAAAAGGTGACGGTTTGCACTGACATCCGTTGATATAATTCTGAAAGGGAAGGAATTAAATAAAAGCAATTTAGTTGTTTTATAACAATGCTAATGTTCCATACCTTAAATGTCTTTAAATTAATGAGTTATGAATACCTTATACATGCACACAAACACACACGCACACGCATTCATTACATTCCAGAATAACGCGCGCACATACATACATACATATATATGTTGTGTGTGAAAGTGTGCATATGTGTTGTGTGTATAAACGAGAGATTTATACATACACATATTGATTCTTAGATATGACTTACATAAATATGGATATGTGAACATGTACGCGGCAGGATGATTTATAAATTACTGAATGGTTCTGACAGCAGTTTTCACGAACATTTTATCATCTAGCCATTCCACATGTCGTTATAAATGTTTGTTGATCTCAACTTCTCAGGTAATGAATATTACATTCACATTTCATTCGATAATACCATTAAGTCAATCGTATCGTTTATTCGATAATCGGCTGTGAATTCTTATGTCATATACATAACTACTCTAATGAAAATATCGTACACGCTCACCACACATTATGCTTAGATGATATATTGAAACTGTATATTGTAATCAGACAGTAATATATGATTTGCAGATGGTGTTATAGAGTTTACACAATGAGGTGAATACTGGAACGACGCAAGTGTGTGGAATTCCTACAGTGTCATGATAATATTCTGTTCCAATTAATGATTCCCGCTATTATTTCCAAGATGTCAAATGCAAGGTAAGCGTCCTTTTCAGATACTTATATCTTACGCAGGAGTCTCGATGAATACTGAGTCACTATAGTAAAAGACAAATAGCATAAATTAGGACACGAACGCGACAGTGTTCACTGGTTTTTTTTTTTTTGAGAATCTACAAATTAAATCGCTGCAAAACTCTGGCATTTTTGGTTTTAATATAATTGATTTCGCAAGGCTAGATGAGGTTAAATACATATGATAGATATTACACAATAGCTTTTGCTTTTGCATGGGAATTGACTTTTGGATTTTGAGGGAAACATCGTCTATCGGCTAATGCAACGACGTCAAACAATGATGTGACGGTTTACTTTTAGGATCGAATTTACGTAAAGAGTATTTCCACTGCAGCAGTCTATGCCATTTGAGACTTTCCGATGATCTACTTTTCTAATTGAACTACTAGCAAAAACACTGATGCCTTCAATATTGACCAAATAATAAACTCAGTTACAAATGCGTTCAGCTGTGTCAGTCACATTCTAACTGAGCTGATCTGACAAACGCTATTGTCGATTGATATAAACTAATCATTGCTGGTACAAAATCGTGATGAGCACATACGGAGGGAACATAAGTGCAACCGTGACACAATTTTCGAAAGAATGTAAAATATATAACCAAATACAGTAATGGCTTTTACAACCACCGACAAAACTCTACACATCTTTATACAACTACAAACACATTAACAAACAAATTAGAATTGACTAAATGATAACTTCCACAGATATATCCGCACATAGGTATATACGCTTTTAAGTATGTATGAACATACACCTATAT
>NC_068983.1:153476333-153478406 GCF_001194135.2 Octopus bimaculoides | reverse complement strand
TATATATATATAAAGCATTATCAATACTTAATAAGCTGCCTTTTTACGTCCGGGAAAAATCAATTTAAGGAAATATTGTGTTAATAACACAGTGTTCTTCAGGGCTACATGAAACGAAATTGCCTACCTATCATCTAAAACAAACGATTTATTAGACATTGTAGTCCTCGACATGCTGACGGAAAGTTGATGGGATTATTGAATTGGAAAGGTTTGGTCAGGAAATACGAGCCAAACGTTAATGTGAATGTAATTAGAGTTATGCAGACTTGTATAATCATATCAGCTTAACGGGAGCGGTTTTATATAAAACTACTTTATTAATTTTTTTTTCTTTGGTCTGTTATATCCTTTTGCAGGTAATATATTTATCCAGAAATAACGTTGATGCCTACATAAGGATTATGTACCATATTTCTTATTTCCTTACTGCCCACAATGGGCTACACACAGAGGGGACAAACAAGGACAGACAAACGGATTAACTCGGTTATATCGACCCCAGTGCGTAACTAGTACTTATTTAATCGACCCCGAAAGGATGAAAGGCTAAGTCGACCTCGGCAGAATTTGAACTCAGAACGTGACGTCAGACGAAATACCGCTAAGCATTTCGCCCGACGTGCTAACTTTTCTGCCAGCTCGCCTCCTATGTACCATATTTCTTCAGCATTATTTTTAACGAATATAACACATTGACACACCGGTTCTCGTCAAGCGACATCGAGTTTTTAATTCCTAGATGGGTGATCGGTTGGGAACCCCAGAAGCTGTGCGCAAACTTATAGATCTTGTATGAAGGTGAGTGACCTTGTGGTAAGGCATATTCAGCTTACGAACATAATGTCGTGTATTTAAATCTTGAAATGGGCGGCTTCTTGTATCTTTGAGTAAGGAACTACATTTCAACCTGCCCCTATATACCACCTGAATATTTTTATTCCTCTCTTTCCTTTTTGCTAACACTAGGCCCATAATGTCAAGATTCGAGAGCATTTCTATATACACCCACGTCTACATAGGTGATTAAAACACTTTAGCAAAACGCTGTGCATTTTACGAATCAATACTGGTTCGTAGTTTACTGCTGGCCCTTTAGAGTTGAAGATATTATAACGAGTTATTAAACTGCAGAAGATAGCTTGCTAGGTACATACTGTATTTCACTTTATACACGTATGCCCCATCTTTTGAAACATAGGCATATCTTTGCTAAAAAGGCAAATGGCATGAGTTATCCATACCATCGTATCGCACTTAAAATATATTGAAAATTTTTGGTAGTGAAATACAACTTGACCTTTGGGAAATATTTTAATATGTAAGGGTTCAGTAATTGTAATTAATTGCACCTAATCAGTTTGGTGAGTGTGCCATTAATTATCTTTTCTACTTTAGGCACAAGGCCTGAAATTTGGGTGGCAACAAGATAGTCGATTACATCGACCCCATTACTCAACTGGTAGTTAATTTATCGGCCCCGAAAGGTTGAAGGGCAAACTCGACCTCGGCGAAATTTGAAAAGTGTGCTATTAATTATGAAACTGGAATGCATTTTGACTCAAAATTCCTGGTTGGTGTAAACTTACTGTGTATCGGCAAGTAATAAGACTATAAGCAAAAATCCTTTAAATGACATGACGTTATGCAAAAATGCGCTGTTAAGGAATTAGTTTACGGTTGAAATGTGCGTATCCTGACATAGGATTGCGCTACATATTCTTTTCAGCTCATTTTCTCCTTACCACACACTTTCTCATATTTGTTCAGTATGTCGTGTTGAGTGCCTAATCATATATATATATATATATATATATATATAAAATATATCGTTTTATGGAGATGTGTATTGCTAATAATAATGACGGTGATGATAGCAATAATAATGGGACCCCGAGGAAATGGAGTATACTATATTTTATAATATTTTATAATATTTTATGATATGTATTAATCATTGTAGATGTTCTATCGAAATGTACATAGGTCTATTTATTTGTTATTATTATTGTTATTATTGTTATTGTTGTTGCAATAAAGTATTTTCAACGGATCAATTTTGAGCTCTATTTA
>NC_068983.1:153474971-153476195 GCF_001194135.2 Octopus bimaculoides | reverse complement strand
ATATATATATATATATATATATATATATATATATATATATATTTAATCCATAAAGAGTGCTGTGAATGTTTTATTCATTTTATATACTTATAAGTTTCAGTGGACCTCATCAAATAGAGTTCGGTGTAACTTATATTGTAGTTCATCGCACTTATCTAAATCATTTGACCTTTGTCTGTAGATTTCACCAACAAAGAGATACACATTTTAAGTATTTAATTTCTATATTATATAAACAGATCTTTTATTTCTTTTTGAAATTTAGGGTGTTAAATTGTAATAGTTCAAATTTTCTTTAAAACGTTGCTGTGAAGAAATAAATGTGGTCTCGCACTTCTGCAAAAAAGAAACCAACATATAGCCTCTTCCCGTTGAAAGTTAAGATCGAACAAAAAACATGCATTGCAGTTTTAAATTACTTGAAATATCTGCATGCGTGAATTATTTTGCAAAACGGACTACATGGTTGGTTCAAGTGAAACTGAAAGCATTTAGCTAGAAACTGAAACTTGGAGATGGGATAGTTTAACACCGTACAATGCGGTTCAATATGTTTAGTGATATCGTTCCAACGCCACCCTCGCAACCCAACCCATATAAAATATTCTTTCAGAAAAAAATGAATTAGATAGATTGCTACGGCTCGATTATCTTTAATAATAGGTCTGATCAATCAAATATAATTTTGCACTAAATAACAAAAAACAATTAAGGGACACATCATAAGTTTTAACACTTAAAACACTATCTACATGAATTATAAGAATTATGAAGAATAAATGCAAAAATCTACAAAGAGAAACACAAGAAGCAGTAACAAAATAGGAATATATTTATCTTTGAAATAATGTGAAGACCATATTTATGGACTCCAATCAAATGGTAATTGTTGCAATATAATATTCCATCTTAATTTCAGAATCTACGCTTTACGGCGAGGTTTTATGGCCGTCTTGTTTTTTAAGTCGGCGTTGCTGAAAATAGAGATGGGGATATAATATTTATTGTTCATATATATTAACATAATATAAAAAATATAAATAAATAAATTATTTTTCTCATAAAAAGAAAGATCAAGGCTGCTTCTGATGTTATATAAGCTAAAGTATATTTAACAGAAAATTTCAATAAACATTGCATTTATATCGCATACATACGCATCTATCTATCTATCTATCTATCTATCTATCTATCTATCTATCTATCTATCTATCTATCTATCTA
>NC_068983.1:153473309-153474021 GCF_001194135.2 Octopus bimaculoides | reverse complement strand
ATATATATATATATATATATATATATATATATATATATACACATGTATATACATATATAAATATATATATACATATATACGTGTATATATATATATATATATGCATACTTATATGTATATACAGACAAAATGAAGGAAATGAAGGTAAATAAAAATGGACGAAGACATGTAAAGTCAAAGGCAGATAAATTGTATATAGCATACATAAAATATGAACACAGGATTATGAGAATTTAAAAGCCTACCCAATATTTGTGAACAGCTTGCCTAATATGTTCTTATATATTAGTGAATATAATTTATTGAACGTATATCGCAGCATTGCTGTAATAATACAACTGTTGGAACTGCGTAACTGGTTCAGTTTCTGGCGGAAGAGAATTTTCCACGTATAAATGGCCGTTTTGTTCCCGGCCGCGCATGTATACCACGATTTCAGATATATATATATATATGTGTGTGTGTGTATTAAACAACATTTGGAAGCCTCGAATATGCTTGTTATATTACAGGCAAAAAAGTAAATTTCGATCGCAGTAATGCTGCAAGAGAAATGTTGTGTATTTAATCTTATAAACTTTATAACTCTGGCAGCTTGTTTGCGTTGTATAAGGGTAAATAGCCAAACCTTTCTCAGCCATTCTTACAGCTTTACTGCTTTGGAAATTTACTTTCTTCTCTCTAAAACAATATGTATGTGCGTATATATATA
>NC_068983.1:153467335-153472561 GCF_001194135.2 Octopus bimaculoides | reverse complement strand
GGTAAGAAGTTGGCTTCCCAGCCGCATGGTTCCGGGTTCAGTCCAACAGCGTGGCACCCTGAGTAAGTGTCTCATGCTTTAACCTGGGGCTATCCAAAGCCATGTAAGTGGATTTGGTAGACGGAAACTGAAAGAGGCTCGTCGTATATATGTATATGTGTGTATTTGTGTGTGTGTCTGTATTTGTCCCGCCACCATGGCTTGACAACCGGTGTCGGTGTGTTTACGTCCCCGTGATCTAGCGGTTCGGCAAAAAGAGACCGATAGCATAGGTACTAGGGTTAGAAAGTATAAGTCCTGGAGACGATTTGTTCGCCTAAAGGTTGTGCTGCAGCATGGCCGCAGTCAAATTACTGAAACAAGTAAAAGATTAAAAGCATATATGACTTAGCCTCTATGACGTCAAGTCGGCCGATACATTACCGTTCCGAACAGAATGGTTAGCTGTATTTTTTACTGCTTTACGTTTTAAGTTTAAAAATCGCGAGGTTGACTTAATGTTTCATTCATTCGGGGTCGTGAAAGTATGTACCAGTTGAACCCTGGTTCAATGCAATCGATTGCTCCATCGCCACAATTTTACGCTTTGTGCCTGTTGTAGAAAGAATATCATCAAACTCTTCAAAATTGTGGACTAGTGGAATCGTTATAGCGTCATAAAGAATGTCAGGTAATATTTCTCTCCGTTCTTTGCGTTCTCATTTCAATTTCCGCAGGAATAATATTTGCCTCTATACATTTGATAAAGTGTATAAAATAAATTATAAATCAGATAGTGTAGTTGATCTCATTGCGCAATCACATGTTTCAAAGTTTCAAGCAACGTGCTTACATATTAAAAAAAAATATTTACAAACACTTTACTCCACTAGATTATACGAGGGAACATTTAAGTAGTATCACACCACGCTAAACAAAAGCAAGTACATCTTGTTTAAATAACACTTATACAATCTAAGAATACGAAAGGCGTTATGTATGATCTTGTATAATAGTATACATACTGGACTATCTTTTAACATACGCTTTGATCATAGGTATTTTTAATCATGACTAATCTGATGCTCAAGAACAAAATAACAGTAACATAAAATGTTCATGTGAAGAAAATTCATTATGGTATGAAACGTATCCAACTTAACTAAATGATGAAAATATATTGCATCAACTAACAAATGACAGTAAGCGTCTGAAACCATAGAGTTAAGTCTGGTAGATTTGGTTATCGATTAACAATGTGATCTGCGGTTTCTATTTCATCTTGTGATTTTCCATTATGGGAAATATCCTGGAAACAAATTTGCTATAATGGTCTGTGTTTCACAAATATCACCAACGCAATAGACAATGTATTGATCGTCACTCATACTGATTTTGTTTAAGACTTATGCTGTTACATACATACATACATATGTATATATATATATATATATGTATATATAAATGTATATACATACATACATATGTGTGTACGCATATGTGTGTTACTATGTTTAATCAAATGCACTGTTATGAAGGCCCATGTAACTCAAATGGGGGCTTTGTTGGAGATGATTCCATTGAAAACTGGTGCTGAATACGATTTCATGAGTGAGGAATTTATTCTCTTGAAGATCTTTCGATTTTTGCATTTTTGTATTTTTGTTTTATATTGTTGTTTTGCTGCAAGCTGACAATTATGACCTTATGACTTACACAGAACACGATATTCCAAAATAACATTCCTCTGTTGTCCACTGCTTGTTTACTTGCAACATGTCTACGATGATGAGATGATGTTTCTCTTATAAGAAACGTAAATGAAATCAAATATAACTGATTAACGCAACAGAGTTGATCTAGAGGGTGTTAGCGCATCTTTCCAGCTTTAGCTCCATAGATAAATCACCATAGTTCGAAAAGGACGGAGAAGGCCTTGGTTATATGCAAGATATTGGAGACAGATGAGTCAAACAGGAATTTGAAACTACTAACATTTAAATTTATTACCATTGTGCAATCCCTGATATACTTTTCTAAGATAGGAACTCTGTTTAGACGGCACATAAAAATATTCTAAGATATTCGAAAACAGTGTATTCACATTGTTAAACACAGACACATTTTCAGACATGATACTTGATCACTGGAAAACTGAATCAAGGTAAAAGCTCACCCTATCAAGTTTCATATGTGATAGGTATGCTAAATATCGGGATGATTTCAAGTTTCCAAATTAAGCAACCTTATAGAGAATCAGTTCTCGTTACTATGCTTAGCACTACTACACAAGTGAATGAACCTTTATTCCTTGACATTATCACTGTTCATTAGGATGTCTATAGCTAGAAAGGAGACTTCATTTTGGGAAAGATCAGATTGTGTATCAAATAGCAGAACTGAAGGCCTTTGAAACTCCCTATAGCAATGATTTTAAAGAGTTTCTAGCGTGCATTGTGCGTGGACGTAGTGCATACTCAAAAACAGGATTAATTGGCACTCCGTCAGTTACGACAACCATGGTTCCAGTTGATCCGATTAACGGAACAGCCTGCTGGTGAAATCAACGTGTAAGTGGCTGAGCCCTCTCCAGACACTAGTACGTCTCAAGGAGATTCAGCATGACATCGATTGTGATAAGACTGGTCCTTTGAAATACAGGTACTACTTATTTATGCCAGCTGAATGGACTGGAGCACGTGTAATTAAATTGTATAAATCAAGGACACAACACACCGACATGTATATTGAACTCACGACCTAATGGATCATAAGCCTAATAACCTACTCATTCAGCCATGCAACTTCACCAAAACTGGATTGGCTAACCATTGATTGTCAACCATACAACTGACAGCATGTTTATATGCATAACGCTACCAGCGGTTATGGTGCAGATTTGGTTCCTTTAATTTCCACTTATGTGCTCATGCAGTGACGGACTGAAATCCACTTTGAACAAACGCAGAGCTGCTCCTAATTTCACAAGTAAAACTTCCACAAAACATTTCAGGCAATATCAGGACTAGTTAGACATTCTAGACATATATTAAAGATATATGTCTGCAATGACAATGTGGTTACGCCGGAAATTGAAATGACAGTTATGTTTCACAACTTTCCAAATTTTATCAGAATTTGAAAAGTTTCTTCCCACAGTTATGTGCTGAATACATGCCAAATCTTTATCTCGGGAGTTAAATATGTAATCTGAGCTGACAGAAACATGATTATCAGGAAAATTTAACTTCTAAGTAATGTTAGACGATATACGACTATTAACACTTTATAAAATCATAAACAATTACGTTTGAAAAGACACTTTACTGCCATGTATGATGTTCTCCATGCTTCACATTCGTTGAAATACATTTTCATTGTAAGGTTACAAGAAGCCTGTAACTTTGTGATTCCTCACTTCACATGACTTTCAGAAAACATTCTGTATTACAGTAACTGTACTAGGCTAAGACTTTTAATCCAACACTAATGATTACTTTAGTTCAAAGAGGCTTCCAACAACGTCTCTTGGAAAAAATCAGCTTCTTTTAACTTCTTAAAAATTGTCCTTTCGGAAAGTTTTGATTTCAGCAGTTTTAAAGACGTGCGGCTGTTTGAGTAGACATTTTTTCTTTCCTAAACAAAGCATTTCCATCCTCATTATCAGTATTTGTGGTAGTTTAATGACAATCAGAACTTTTCTGCTTTTATAGAGAGTAAGTTCTCTAGTAGTGATATATATTTTATTTAAACAGAGAAGTAGGTTGATAGTTTCTTTAGTATGCTGTGCACACAATAATATGTTGCAACTGTTTTCACGAAGAAAAATAATTTAATCATTAATATCCAAATCAACAAGGAATTTCTTTTCCTTTGAAGTTGTATCTAAAACTAAAGAAAATAACATCACATAATCTAGCTGTCCAAATTATATTAGAACTATTTGCACACAATATATCGTTTCATCTTTAAAAGTAACTTATTGCAAATTTCCAATTAAAAACAATAATTGAACGCGTCTTGAAATTTAAAACCGTTTTAAAACTATTCTATTATAAAGAATAATTTCAAATAAAAGATCTATTATTCCTGTCCTATATATAACACTTTAAGTTTTTCAGTCAAACTTGAGATATTGTTCATCAAAGACAAAAGGTGGGAATCTGGAATTTGTGACTTTGTGATTCTCGATAAAAAAAGTTTATGAATCTTTGGAAAATTTGTTTCTCTTCTCAAAATGTTGTACGGAGTATTTGGAGGAGGTAAGGCGACGTTTAGATTAAATAACCTATATACCTACTTTATATCCTCTCTTCTACAGTGTTGTGGAGGGGGCTAGTCTGCATCAGTGACACCAGTACTCAACTGGTATTTATTTTATCAACCACGAATGATGGAAAGCAAAGGCGACCTCAGTGACATTTGAACTCAGAACGTAAAGACAAGTGAAATCTGCTAAGCATTTTACCCGGCATGATAAAGATTCTGCCCGCTCGACGACTTACATACTTTATATACAAACCGTTAACGTACCAAATTAATATTTCTTTTCTACTCTAGGCA
This sequence comes from Octopus bimaculoides, assembly GCF_001194135.2. Taxonomy (NCBI): domain Eukaryota; kingdom Metazoa; phylum Mollusca; class Cephalopoda; order Octopoda; family Octopodidae; genus Octopus; species Octopus bimaculoides. The sequence continues at coordinate 153,468,019 of NC_068983.1, read as the reverse complement.
CAAAGCATGAAATTTTGGGGGAGGGGGCCAGTCGATTAGATCGACCCCAGTACGCAACTGGTATCTAATTTATCGATCCTGGAAGGATGAAAGAGAAAGTCAACCTCAGCGGAATTTGAACTCAGAACGTAAAGAAGACGAAATACCGCTAAGCATTTCACCCGGCGTGCTAACGGTTCTGCCAGCTCACCGCCTTGTACCAAATTAATAATTGGCAAACAAAAAACTTCCTGGGATCAATTTTGCTGAGGAGTGATTTCATGCGTACATGCGTGCCTGGATATATTTGTGTGCGTGACTATGTATGCATGCATGTATGCATGTATGTATGTATGTATGTATAATACAAAGAGGGAGAGAGGAAGAAAAGGTTTTGAAAGCCCTGTTGTAATCACGGTTTATGATGCCATATATTAATTGGTTACTATTTGGTTTGTTGCATATCTTATCTGAACAGTAATTAATTTCAGCATGCAAGAAATCATACAGGAGGTATATGTAATCTGAGTCGCTACATTCTCTCAGCTTTTCTATATGCTAATGACGGGTCAGCTTTGCTAACTAACATTAGCATATTTCACTGAAGAAATACATTAATATTGATTTCAAAAGTTGGCACAATGCCAACAATTTCGGAGAGGGGCTTAGTCAATTGCATCGAACTCAGGAACTGGTAATTATTTT
>NC_068983.1:153461976-153464730 GCF_001194135.2 Octopus bimaculoides | reverse complement strand
TCATCATCATCATCATCCTCATCATCATCATCCTCATCATCATCATCATCATCATCATCATTATCATCCTCATCATCATCATCCTCATCATCATCATCCTCCTCCTCATCATCATCATCATCATCATCATCAACCTCATCATCATCATCGCCATCATCATCATCATTATCATCATCATCATCATTATCATTATCATCGTCGTCGTCGTCGTCATCATCATCATCGTTGTCATCGTTGTCGTCATCGTCATCACCACCATCATCATCATCAACTTCTTCATCATCATTATTCAACCTCTTCTTAATCGTTATTGTGCGTTCTATTAATATCTATATAGTTTTGTCTTAATATAAAGGACTTTGATGTAAATATCAGCGCTTCTAGTATTTGTAATTTGATGTACTACAAATGATGCAAACGTTTTTTTTATTGATCTTTTTGTCGGGAGCTGGAACATGATCGACACGATGACGATCAGACCAGAATTATGATCATGAAGATGATGATCATGGTGATAGTGTTGAATATGCTGCTGTGGAAGTGTACGATGATGATGGGAAGAACTTGTTGATGGTGAACGTCTTAGTAATTATAATTTTTACTATTACAGATTTACCATCACTATTGTCTTCGTCGTTTTTATCGTTGATTCCAATATTTTTTCGTAATCCACCTCCATCTCCTCCTTTCTCTTTCCCCTACTCCCGCCTCAACACCCTCCACCCATCCCCTTTTCTTACGTCAATCATTTTACAAATGTCGTACAAGTTAATGAAGAAAATGTATTCGCCATTTTTATAGATAAATAATTGTATTTGCTTCCCTTTATATTTGTTGGATTGTTTTGTAGTTACTCTGAATATTTCATTCTAACTTTAGAAATTCCCTTCTTTTTATCTTGAATGCATAACAACAGCTATTTTCATAAATTTCCTCAAAGAATTACAACAATCAATATTTGGGTGGTTTTCATTCAACATACTGCAATACCAGACAACTTTCTGAACCGTATTCTAAACGATGCATAGTTAATGGTTAGATGTTTCCTTCTCGTAGAACAAAAACTATACACAAGAATCAATGCCAGATAATCTAATCATTACACTTTCATTTTTATACCGTGAAATTATTAACTAGTCTGCAATATATTACACAGTAGTAGAGTTGAACGTCTAGAAATATAAGCGATATAATCCGAGTGAATTGTACGGGACAATTCACCGTCTATTTACTAATATGATAGCAATGCATGAGCCAGAAGAAAGAGAACTTCTTATAACATAACAACATTAGGGCATTTCAGTTGTCTTAAGTGTTTGCTGATCAAAATTCCCGAATTACATCAGTTCCTTCACACCATATTAAACTTCATTAAAATAAAAGTTATGAAACGGTTGTAATGGCTTATATAGTTAATATAGTTAATAATGGCTATGATAGGCACTATTTTCAATCAAATATCCAGCGGAATATTCCAGTACAACTGGTCGTCGTTTCGCCCTCTTCTAGTTATTCTAAGACTGCTAAAAATAGTCAACACCGTGTATTGCATAGGGGAAGGAGGGGCCAAACTTCTAACCAACATAAATAAAATAATATATTGCAGAGGACAATATAGGAAGGATTACTGAATAGTTCCTGGCTTTGCGTAAAAGAAAATACAGGATGATCAGATAATTATGATTGTATTCAATATATTCCCCACTCGGATTCACACACTTATTGCGGCGGTCGTTCAGTTTCTCTAAGCGGTGTAAAAGAACTCAGAATGCTGGGGCTCCGACCAGGCCTTTCACGAGAACTTAAAGCAAGAAATGTTGTGGCACCCCCTCGTATACGAACAAAAAATTATCAAAGAGAAACCATGATCATCATAAACTAATGGTAGAAGTAACTACTGAATTAAAAGTAATTCGTTTCCTCTGGTCCAACGAAGTTATCTGTCAAGGGTAAAACATCACAAATAGCTACTAGAACAAAAGAACGTTAGATAGGTGTTGAAACGGACTAGAATCTCAATATATGTAGGTTAAACAAAATAGTATAAGCAGCAACAACTCTCGTTAAAAAAGAAAAGGAGTAGAGAAATATAAAATCTCAAACACGATTTGGCGAAATCGCGCTAGATCGATAGGACGTACAAGGAATCTGCACAACTACAAAAGGAGAAAAACAGAATAGAGATACATAATGCACCAATGTAAAGAGCTCATGAAAAAGATATTCTCTCTAAATTATGGAGAATCCGTTAGAATGAAAACCGAAAAACTTTCTTTAAGAACTAACGGATGTCTAAAACACAAAACGATTTTATAGAATAAAATAGATAAATTAAAGCATATAATAGATAATGCATAACTCAATTGAGCAAGGGAATGAAGAAATGTGGGAATGTGTATTTGTGTGGAAGGAATTATTTGAATTCAGGTCGTTTGAACCAATAAGAAAAGAAACTGAAAAATCATGGGAGCCATAAAATTGACACAGCTAAGAAAATGCAAAAGCAAGCTATTGCAGGGAGTAGAATGAGATAGGATTCCAAACACATCGTACAAGTATTTCACAGGTACCAATTAGGTGGTAGCGGATATGAGTAACACTTCCGCCTGTGCAAAGCTGCAAAATAACACCACACTTGCCGCAGATTAGACATAAGCCAGAACAAAGGCTGCAAATATCTTATTCGATGATCTAATAGCTACGAAATTCGCATGCACGTATCTGTCTACTGGCATTTCTCACTCTCTCTCTCTC
>NC_068983.1:153461111-153461460 GCF_001194135.2 Octopus bimaculoides | reverse complement strand
ATTTTCTTTTACCCAAAGGCAAACATTTTTAAACACTCCCTCGTGTGTGTGTGTATATGCGTGTGGATATATATAGAAAGAGAGAGAGAACCGTCACTAAGGCGACAGATGGTACAAAGTGGTACTGGCATTGCTAGAACGACTCATTAGCCACAAGTGTACTATCTTAATACGATTGACAAGGGAGACAAAGCTCCCAACGTTCGCAGACATAGCAATATCACTTGCGATTTCGAATTTTAATGCAGACCATCTTAATTCTCATCAGTGGCTCTTAGTGCGCCTAGGGTTAAGCTCAACGGACTTTCCCGCCGAAGGCGACATATGAGCGATTAGCTTTTGTCGAACG
>NC_068983.1:153457589-153459875 GCF_001194135.2 Octopus bimaculoides | reverse complement strand
ATATGTACACATATACACACACGCCAGTGAAAAGAAGACGAAAAAATTCCTTTAACACATTTTCAATGATTCGTCATGATTGTTTCAGTAGCAATTCTATTTGCAACGCCAGTTAACGCAAGAGTTCTAAATGAAAATTTACATAATACTTGCTGTTTTAGACACAAGAGAGGCACTTCATTCGCACACACACATATATATCCACATACATATATCCACACAAACAAATATACATACAAAGAGACGGAAACTGATAGAGTGAGTTCGACGGAGAATAGGAACTACAGATGGATGTTTACAGAATTTGATATGAAAATATACAATATTGATCCCTTTTAAGTGTTACTGCACTTGAAAGAAAATGTTTTATTACACATATTTAAGAAGTTTAAAAATGAAGTATACTTACATCATAAATAAGCAGATATTATATTCAATAATTCCTTCATGTACATGTACAAACATGTACGCATAGGTGTTTATGAAGATATACAAATATGTATGTGTGCGCGCGCACACACACACACATATACACACCCAAACATATATATACACACATATAAGAGGGGTGCATGCGTGTGTATGTGTGTGTGTGCTTATATATATATATACATATATAATACATGGGTATATGTATATTTAAGGGTATATGTGTGTATGTGCAAATATATTATCATAGTTGTACGTATATGTGTATGTGTGTGTGCATATATATATATACATATATATATATATATATATATATATATATATATATATAAGACTAACCTGTGTATTTGTATACGTGTGCATAACTCTAATACCTTAGATTATATTGCCCCACCTTATAATTCTCTTCTTGATAGTAAGTATAGCTTAAGGATGTCTTTGTATTTATTTTTACTCCAAGTATTATTATAGGTAATAACATGTTCAATGTTATTACAGCGGCGTACTTCATACGTGTTATATGTACAATTACTTTCTTATAATAAAATCAACCCCTGACCCCATTGTTACAATAAGCTGCTTTTATCAAAAATCTTCATCTTGTTATTACTATTGCTTCTCAGTATTGCATTCATATGAAAGTAAATCCACTGCACTCGAAAGCGAGCAAATAACACGCAGTAATGTATTTAGAATCTACTTGTGCTTACTACTACTACTATAACAACAACAACAACACCTACTACTACTACTACTACTAATAATAATAATAATAATAATAATAATAATAATAATAATAATAATAATAATAATAATAATAATAATAATAATAATAATAATTTCTACTATAATCATAATGCCTGCAATTTTCGGGGAGGTTGACTTGTCGAATATATCGACTCCAGTGTTTCACTGGTACTTAATTTTTCGACCCCGAAAGGATGAAAAACAAAGTTGACCTCGACGGAATTTGGACTCAGACCATAAGGACGAACGAAATACCTCCACGCATTTTGCCCGGCGTGCTAACGATTCTGCTAGCTCTCTGCTTTAATAAGAATAAGAGCACCAAAGGCCGGGTATAGTAACCTTTGGAAGGGATAAATAAGTGTGCCTAGTAAATGACGTGGCAGTGCCAAGAGATCAATATATTATTATGAAAAAAAGACAAAAGTTTGATAAATATGGGGACCTGAGAATTGAGATCGCTAAGATGTGGCAGCTACGAGAGTCAAACATAAAGGTCATCATTATTGTCATCGGATCTTTGGGTTCAATACCACCAAATCTGGAAAAAAATAACATTTGAAAACTTTAGAAATAGCCTACAATCTAGGTGTATTGCAAAAGTTAACATTACTTGGAACTGCACGTATTTGCATAAAGAACTGTCTGTCTGAGGTCCTTGTTGTGACTTGATAAACAGTACAAACCCCCGGTCGAGACACAATATCTTCAATTAAAAGCCTCACTATATTGTATACTGTGCGACATCTACTATGATAATAATGATAATAATGAGAATTTTTTTAATTGCTGCACAAGACCAAAGCCTCCCCACCAGAAATTACCAAAAACACATAAGGAAAAGAAATATAACAAGTAACTGTAGAATATGTGGAGATCGACAAGAAACAATAAATCATATTATCTCTGGCTGCCCAGTCCTGGCTAAGAAGGAATATATTCACAGACACGACAGAGCTGGGACCTATATACACTGGAAGCTATGCCAACACTATGGAATAACAACAGAAAAAATGGTATAAACACACGCCAGAAAAGGTCACGGAAAACGAGAAAGCAACCATACTCTGGGATATGCTAATACACACAGATAGAGAAATTAAGGCAAAT
>NC_068983.1:153456347-153457396 GCF_001194135.2 Octopus bimaculoides | reverse complement strand
AAAAAAAAATACTCAGACAAATACATAACAAAAACACCAGGACTTACAAATATATATAACATACAGAAATTTGCACTACTGGGTATTGCACACATTCTACGCAAAACACTTTCAATACAGTAAACATAAGAGCACCACAGCAAACCACAGCACATACCCAAGGCGCACAGAGCTGCGCTCGGTAGTGAAGTGAAAGCACGTTATAAAATTAATACCACTGAACAATAATAATAATAATAATAATAATAATAATAATAATAATAATAATAATAATAATGATAATAATAATAGTAATATTCTTAAACATTCTATAGAACAACACTGTACATTCTTAAACATTCTCTAGAACACTGTACATTCTTAAACATTCTCTACAACAACACTGTACAAATCCAAATATATGGTACCCTAGGCATAACGCCTACATGGACTTCTAACTTGTTGTCTCTTGAGGTCTCAGGTGAGACTTGGATCCAACTTGTACAAATGCAAAGCAAAAGTCAAAACATAAAATAATAATAATAATAATGATGATGATGATGATGAATAATGCTGCTAATACTACTATCTTCATTGCTGCAATTATTACTATTACTTTAAGTAACGCTTGCTACAAAAAAAGAAAAGAAAAACTACCTCATCTAAGACAGCGTTGCGACAAAGAAAAAAAAAGAAGAAAATTGCAACTTGACGACTTTAAGGAAAGATATATTCGATAGTTGCTAACAAGTGAATTTCGAATTGCTTGTGATACTGTAGTATTACATTAAAGAAGGACATGGAATAAGTTTTCGTTACATACTCAAAACTGCTTCAACATTTTCACCAGATGGAAAGCGACTATTTGCTTTACTAAACAAGATAAAGCGGTAACCAGTGTGGTGTCAGCACTAAACAAGTACATAAGTACATTGCCCGAATTTTTTTTTTTTTTTTTTGCATTAGGTGACAAGAAATATTTCAGCCTCCGACACATGCCTAGGAGCGACTCACAATAGATTACTGGTCCGTTGTAGGTATTGTGTGTGTGTGTGTGTGTGTGTGTGTGT
>NC_068983.1:153452322-153454146 GCF_001194135.2 Octopus bimaculoides | reverse complement strand
TATATATATATATATATATATATATATATATATTTGTGACATAGAACTAAATTTGGGGAATACATGAATACTTGATATAAATATTTAGAGAAAACCCTTTGAGCAATACACGTGAGAAGTTAGGTAAAATATGTAGGATATGATGTCAATAAATGGAAAAAAGAGAAAATATATTGTACTAATTTACAACGCTCTTTCTAATATCCATATAACATTTCGAGAATGATTCCCGTTTCCAAAAGAAGGTAAGAAAATAATTCATAAATTTAGTGAAATATGTTGGTCCCAGTAGGCCATTCTAATGTGTTGCGATGAAAAGCATTTACACACATTGCAAGGGATGGAGCAATTTACAATAGTCTTGCATAAACACTTGTTTCGAAATAAATGGAAAAGTATATTCCCCAATGGAGCTACACCTTTTCGTACAACTAATGAAGCTTTCTATTTCTCCTTAGTATTTGCTTGCATACATATCATTTGGATAGCTGTTCAGGAAACGTTTCTAAAATGTTTATGACAATAGTGGTTCCAGCATTCTTTTTACTCGACTATTTCAGCGTGTTCTAAAGTTACCTACTTTACGTTATAATGGTGTGATATCGATGGTTTCAGTTAAATTCATTTTACCAATGAACAATATTTTGAAATATGAACCCATCCACGCAGTTAAATACGTTTCCTTCACTTCATCACCTACCTACATATTTCTCGGTTGTTGTTTTTGCGTATCCTTTAACAGAACATTTCAATTTATGAAGAGGAATTTTATCCAGAGACATAGTTGTTATCTATGCTCTCATAAATATCTATGTCTGTGGCTATTTCCGATCTATCACCAATTATTAAACCTGTAATTAGTAAGTTCCGTACGTTTAAAATCTTCCAATAATAAGTGTATTCGATTGAAAACCCATGAGATACTTAGAGGAAATGCTACTACCCCAAATGAATCACCCTGTTGGACACAGATTGCTACAGATAACAGTAACAGATGCAGCATATTAGTTAAATACTACGCAACTATTAATACATTCAGTTACATAGATGATTACTCATTGTTGAACTTCGACGACATTGCATTCCAATCATATATCATTTGCAGCTTTCGAGAGAGTCGCTCGATTGTTTCAGCTCAAAATCTTAATTTCTGGCATATAAGCAACGTTGCATGTTTCGAGTGAACTAACAGAAATTTTATTTCTGTAAAATAGAAGGCCAATTTAGATGGCGTCACCATATGTAGCAATACTGCTGGGGAATACAGAACATGTTTTGAAAATGTATATCGGAAATCCGATAATATGAAATAAAGATAACTCTAAATTGCTAACCGAATCAGGTTCTTAAAGGGTAAAGCCCCAAGTTCGGACCGGTGCTATTGCTATCGCGTAATAACAATACTTCAAAGACAAATGCGTACTTACTAAAGTACACACGAATTTGTACTCCGGCTGTGCGTACAATCAGAAGTAGCCAACTGAATATAGAACGAGTAATCAAGGTCGCACCTCTATACAAACACTGCACCCACTGCGCTGTATTCAATAGACTCCACATCGAAGCAAATTGCAGGTTCATTACAACAGTTTCTGATATGTGTTTTTTTTTTAATATAGAGTAATAGAATTATTACATCGTGCCAAAATACTCGTCTTCACCAGGTGAATATGTGTAAGAATTAAGCATTTTGAACATCTCAATAACAAGTACAAGGTGCCATTTTCATTTTACACTAATACACACACGCATGTATGCATAGGCATACACTCACACACACACACACACACACACACACACATATATATATATACATACATATAT
>NC_068983.1:153447117-153451998 GCF_001194135.2 Octopus bimaculoides | reverse complement strand
TTAACTAGATTCCTTAAGGGTCGTTCTCACAGTTTATATTTATATTTCAAGGTTTTTAACTTTTAAATTTGTATATTTAAAAGAGACAGAAACTTCAAACTCGATATATCCAAGATCGATTTATTCACCACTCTATGTCAACATTTCTGTGCCAAACTTATTCAGTGACTGGTCCATTGGATTTCGACATTTGGCACTTCTTCAGGAATGACTACCATCGGAACAAAACACGAAAAAACACATACATTACGATCATATTAAATTATTAAATTATTAAAATCCCGTTACAGTTCAAAATTTTTTTTCTGTTATTATAGGGGAGGTAACTCCTTAATTTTCTATTTTTATTCCTCTCCTGTGAATTTCCACTAGATTAATTTGTTTAATTTATTTGTTTATTTATTCATTTATTTAATAATTTATTTATCTATTAATTTTGTTATTAATTTTTAAATTCTTATCTATTATCCCCTATATGTCGACTATACTCATTGCCCCTAGATGGTTCATCTGTTTATTATTCCATTTTATATTATTATTGTTAGATCTCTTTACTTTGCTAATAGAGATCTCAGTTCAGCCATCAAACCTCCTAGGAATCATTACAAGCCCCTCTACTAAAAATAATTTATTATTAATATTTTGATATTTTATCATTCTTTGCTATTATCATTTTTTTTTTCCATGGTTTTCATATAAAAACTTGACCCTCATATGTTCCTACTAAATGCTTAGTTATTTATTTTGTTCTCAGTTCTTACTTTTATTTCATATCTACCCTTAATTTTGTAGAGTCACTTAGTTACATTGTATTTGGGGATCAAACAATTGTTTGTGTTGTACTGTACTATATTACCAGTTCCTTTACCCGTATACATATCCATATATATATATATCCATACACATATATATGCAAATACATACACACATACATATACATATATATACATGTACATATACATATATATATATACATACACACACACACACCCAAACATATACGTACTTACACACATATATATATATATGCATATCCTTATCTCCGTTCACACATACATATACACACACACACACGTATATGCACTCAACCATACATGCATAATTACACATACTCAAACATACATGAGACATCATGTACTTCCTCACATCTTACGATCATTTATATATATATATATATATATATATATATATATATATATGGTAGCGTTATTTTGTGTAAGATTAATATGATTTGTCTCTATGTCAGTACAGTATCACAACTAAACTCGGAACGTACGTAATTCTGAACTAATTGAAAATCAGCAGCTTCTCTAAATCTGATATTCTATGCGACACACTAACCAGAATTTATACTTCAGTAGTGTAGATTCCTAATATTACTCTTCAGAGAAAATTATGTGACACGATGTAGGTCATAATTATTAAACAAAACAAATATTCAGTTTACTCTCACAACTGTAGTATAATGCTGTTCAGATTACAATTTGTCGGTGCTACCATGTAAAGTGAACCATTCGCAATTTTGATAGATACAGATGTTAATTGGCAGAACACATATGATTCGAAGTGCAGAGAAATCGAATTGTCTTCTTATTTTTTCTCTCCGTATTATATTAAGACGCTGTGTTCTCTCAGAATTATATCTCAAAGCGTAATGGCGCTATAGTTGTTAGAGTATAAAATAATTGTTATGCTCTGTTGAAGCAGTTTCTTTTGCGATGACCACTTTAAGAAAAGTTGAATACTTTGTATTCTCGAACTGAGTTTTGCATCAGCAGGAATATCATTCGTTAGACGTGCTTATATCTATTATTCTTAACAACCCTCGAGTTAACCATATAGATAGGCAGGCATACACCTACACATAAAATATTCTATTTACACTGCGTAGAAATGTGCGTGTATGTATGCGCATATGTATATATGTGAGAGTATATATATATATATGTGTGTGCATCTGTGTGTGTGTGTGTGTGTGTGTGCACGCGTGTGTGTGTCGGGTGAGTTTCTCTGTATGTAGATTTGTATTTAGATATGTGAGAATGAATTTACGTATGCACATATGAAAACACACACCTAGAGTGAATCACATAGCTTAATTGCATGTGCTACCTTTATATTTCAATTAAATATGCTTCTTTAGCTGCTATTATGTTGTATCAGTTCATATCAGGTATAATCTATTCGGTGGTGTAAATTTTATCAATTAATGTTCGAAGAAAATTACGTGACACATGATAGATCTTATGATTCAATTAATTGTCTATCAGAATATATTTCTTGCTTGACATATAACAGGTTTCCATAGCTTTTGTCGAACAAAAATTACTAAATCTAAGATGCTAGATGTTGTGCTCGCTTATTGGCAGGCATACAAATAGTCAACTTAAAAGATAATGCTTTTGATTCGGCTCTTATTGCAGTAAGGAGAACCAACGAGGTAAAATCGTGATTACCTTTTGGTTAATTGTAAAACTATTCGTAATCGAGAGGCTGTATTTCCAAATTAGGTTTCAAAACGAGTGAAAAGTATTTATTTTGCATAATTTATATTCTTATTTTATAATGTGTTACATAATATATCACTGTAGCAAGTCATGTTTACATCTATCTATCTATCTATCTATCTTTATATATCGAACATGCCTCCAGTATATTTGAACTTTTTTGAGAGAAGAATATCATTGAAATTGCCGGTTTCCCAGACGTCAGGAGGGATGTCCTCCAATCCTGCAGCCTTTCGGCTTTTGACCTTCTTCAGTATGTCTTCAAGCTCTTCTATCGAGAAAGTTCCCTGCTTGATATCCAGGACCTCTTCAATAATACGGTGGACGCGCTTCTTTGATGTATTCGGTGTTTTCCCCCCCAACGTTTTGAAAATGCTCTTTCCATTTACTTAGTCTCTCTTGTAGGCTACAGGCCTTCAACCTCGCTTTCGAGGATTTCTTCCGACCACTCATTCATTTACTGTCTGCTACGCTAAGGAAGTGTGTTCGTTGTGTGCCACGGTTTTGATTTTGACGATTTGGCTTTGAATATATTTTTGCTGTTCCGTCGGATATAATACATGAAGTTCATTCAGCGTCTTAATTTTTCTATTTAATTTTTTTCTTGTAGCATTTCTGCTGTGCTATTTGGTTATTTCCTTTATGTTAATTCTTTTTGCGAGCGTTATGTCGCTTTCCCAGGGCGCTCTTCGTTTCGCTTTTTGTCTCAAAGGGATGCATTCTTCAGCAGTCTCATAATGAGCTTGGACGAAGTTGAGGTAAGTTGTGTTTGGTGTGTGATCGTTTGCATCTTGTAATGCATCAAAGTGTCATTTCTGAGTTTGATTATGAAATCCTTTCGGACTTTCTCGTTTTACGTCAGAATATCCCAGTTGTAGGGCAGTCTTGAGGTTCCTTTTATCTTGTTTGCTCTGAGGCTTACGTGAAGCATAGATGTTACCGCTCGATGGTCAGATGATACACCAAAGAGTGTGTTGTATTCTTCACAGTTGTGGCAGCTGTTAATCCACTTTTTGTTCATAAGATAATGTAGATGAGCTTTGAATCCGTTTTGGGAAGTATGGGTTCACTTCTCTCTCGTTCTTTTCTGAAAACAAGTGTTCAGGCATTGACGTTTATTTTCTATCAAAAAGTGCTCTCAGTGTCCTCCATTTCGGTTTGGAGTTTGATGGAACGAGTATTTATGGTGGGGATTGTCATGGCGTAATCGTGCATTCATATCACCGCCAATGATGAGGACGTTGTGTTTTGGTATAAATCGTACAATAGATGATAAATCATTGTAAAAATTTACGACTTTTTGTTCATCGCTAACATTTGTTGAGCTGTAGCAGCAGGTGACAGTAATAGAAGGGTTACCTTTGAAACTGACAACTATTATTCTAGATGTTATTTTTTCAATGTTATTTAGTGATTTTAGGACATTTGGGCTGAGTAATAATCCTACATCGCCCATGGTCCTATTAATAGAATTTTTTCATGCAAATACAGACACGAAAGACCAGTTGTTATCGAGTTCATGATGCTTTAAATTGTGATCATCATGGAAGAGCCGGTGTTCCTGTACACACAAGTCGTCAATATGAAAGTTGATAGCCGATGATATTTGAGACGTAGATTTCAATGTTCTTACATTGAAAGTCGATACTTTAACAAGATGCTTGCATCTGGCAAATTTCGATTATGATTTTGGTTCTGTAGCTGACTTGTGGAACGCAGGTACCAGAACCGGCACCCTGGTCGCGTCCTTTGGTAATCCTCGCAACGAACGATGCGGTGAGTTTCTAGAATGATCTATAGCCGTGACTAGTGTTTCGATAGCTCAGTATAATCAACATTGAGAGCCATGTATAGTCCTGATAACAGTATTTCTCTGACTGAACTTGTTTACCATGGATTTTGATCTGTTTTGCATTTCTCGGACCAGTAAGTGAAGGCCATTTAATTTTAAGATTTCTTTATGTTTAAGAACTGAATGAATTTAATAAAAACAGCTAAATATGAAACAACATGAAAATTGTTCAGACTGAAGTTTTTTTTTGAGCGACACATTTTTCCATTCGTGTCAATACAAAATTACAGATACTACTTATGGAATTCTGATTTACTGTCGGGTGACTTCTGGCTAACCCTGTAGCTTTCTATCTATCTATCTATCTATCTGTATGTCTGTCTGTCTGTCTCTCTGTCTGTCTATCTATCCTTCTATCTATCTATCTATCTATCTATCTATCTATCTATCTATCTATCTATCTATCTGTCTGTCTGTCTGTCTGTCTGTCTATCTATCTATCTATCTATCTATCTATCTTTCTATATATATAAATATATATATATAAATATAAAAACAAATGTGTCTGTGTGTTTGTGTGTG
>NC_068983.1:153444000-153446985 GCF_001194135.2 Octopus bimaculoides | reverse complement strand
TGTGTGTGTGTGTGTGTGTTTTCTGTCATAATTCACAATCGCGATTCCGTTTATTAACAGTATGCCGAAATCAAAGTGATTAAGAACTGAAAATACGCAAAGCGTATCTCGCTAGCTGTCAGATCAAAGTTCATTTTTTAAAAATAAATTTTCAGTTAAAACCTTGCGTGTTGCAGCGAAAATATTCAGTCTATTTATTCTTTCTCTGATTTGTATTTGCATTTTTTTTTTTTTTGTTTACAGGAATGAATTAAAAGCTCTTTGCGCATCTCAGTTGTACTTCATGCATATCCTGTCGAAGAAACCAGTAAATGTGGAAAAGGATTCAGAATAGAAGATGTATGATATAGAAAACCGGAAACTAACTTTCAGGAATCAATATCCGGGAAACTTTCATTTTGCATTTCATATTTCTAACGTTGATGGAACATCAGTATAATGTTGTCTCTTGAATTAGCTGTAGCTCTTTTCAACTCTCACTTAGCATTGGACCAAATCCAAAATATTCCTTATTCTTAACAGTTATTTAACGTGGCAGAGTCTAAGCCTCTCCAAGTTTGCTGACTGGTGCCTATTTCCTCCCGGAAAGAAACAACTGAAGAAATACGTCGTCATCAAAAACACTTTGTTTTGTTGTCTGTCTTAGCCGAGGAAACACAAAGATCAAAATGAATAACCGATAGATTGAATACCCTACATATTCATTTATATGTTAGCTTGCATATGACTCTGATAAAACGTAGGAAATTCTATATTAACATAGGGTTTAGATTTTATATGTGGTCTCAATTTATGGAGTGTTTTCACAGAGAAATACATTTGGGTGTGATACCCCGTTTATTGGTTTATTGGCGAACATTAAAGCAACATATTTAGTTTAATCTGGTTATATATTTCCAAAAGGGTAAAATTACAATCAACATTTAATCTATTGAAATATTATCCCAGTGCTCACCTTCAAAAATGCGTCTCTATCTCTCCGAAGAGTACATAAATGAAACTAGGCACTAATTTCTTTCATGTTAGTTATTTATATATTTATATTTTCCTGAAGAAAATTTATTTGGGTAGTGCAAAGAATAAAATGGTTGTAGATTGAACAGTACCACCAAATATCATTTACGCTGTTGTTTACTAGATTCATATTCCTTATCGTTAATTGTAAGTACGTTGAACATATTTGATAACATTGTTTCACAATGCGTTGTATGTTATACTACTTGTATTCAATATGTGATGTGGATATAATGGAGCAAGGGTCTACTATGAGAAAGTGAATGATTTAAAATGTTTAAAAACAATAATCTCTGACGTTTCTTAGAAAATATCATTATATGTCATCTTTTCATATTAGAAATAAATAAAAATCTACATGAACAATGTTACACTAGATCATGAGTATAGTTTGGTCTCTGTTTACTGATCTTTTATTTCATTTATATGCAGAAAATAATTCAAGCTTTCTGTTACAACCTCTTACGTTCTGATTTTATTCTTAAAGAGCGAGTTGATACCTTAGCAGAATTATAATTATGCTGGAAACGTTCCTATAATAAATGACCTGTATAATGCTATCAACCAAAATATGTCATAATAATTTTTATCCGTAATTAACTCGATTATTCGACGCAAAATTATTCTCTGCTCTGATGTATACATAATATGAACACTGCTAAATTATTTTCTGGACACTCTAGCTCCCCACTCAGATCAAATATATTCAAGTTCTCGTGAATCCTGTTGTATTAGTAATTATGAGATATAAACGATATAGAAACGCCTCTCTCATGCATGATCCTTCTCTGGTCCACAGTCTTTCCTGGCTTAATCACCAAATACGAATACTTTTCCTTACCAGTCACCGATTCTGTATCCCACGAAAATGTTTGATTGCGCTATACTCGTATCATATCGTGATTCGTGGAAAACAATGTGTGGCTGATATTAAGTCTTTCTCTCACGAAATTTCTATTCTATACCTTTTCCATTTCCTATAATTATCAGAGAAATATTTTGCTACAACTGATATAGATAAAACAGTGATTAACAAATCAATAACGTCGCAAGTATCGAACAAGATGTGTCTAAGCATGGGGGTTGATGTAGATATTTGCTACCGTTGACATGGAAGGCCAGAACAATCAGGATTTAGTTATCCCACCGCCGCTGATGGCTGCAAATTTTCTGCTACTGATATACTTAAAAACCTTCTAAAACTATACGTCTATATGAGAAGCTTTCTCAAGGCGAATACTGCAGTTGTGTAGCTCTCTATAGTATATCAACTTTAAGTAAGATGCACAGAGTGATATATGTGCGTGCTTATTGTGTAAGTGTGTGTTTCTGAGTATTTACGTGTGTCTTGATGAAAGTCTACCAAGTTACAGGTGCACCTATATAACACTAGTGATTGAAAAATCAATGCTTCGGGATTTTGTCAACGAGCTGCTTGTGACATAATGAAGAGATTTTCACTTGAGTCAAATAATTTAGATTTATCTACAGTGCAGTTGTGTTGCGGTGATGGTTTTATCTGAAAAATGTCATTTTTCATAGACAGTTTTCGTAGTTCTAACATTCAATTACGATCATATTTTATTTCTGTCCGTTTACATCAGGCTACAATATGATTAAAACATTTAATACACAGACTGCAAATCGCAGAGGAAGAAGCTAATTTAATAATAACGTCAATACAGAGTACAATTATTTTAGAAGGGTCATAACCAGTAGCCTTCCATGAAATCTATTTATCGATCAGTAAATTTGACGCATCGTCACAATTATTATCTCATAGATATCAAACTCGGAAATATCGGAGTAGAATTTCATGTGAAAGTTTACGTTAAAATGTGTTTAGAGATAGTTTAATACGCACTAAGTACACGTATCAGACGATTACATATCCGTCTATAACCCAATGCCTGAACTGTTTAGGCTTATATCATGAGTGCGCATATATATATATATATATATATATATATA
>NC_068983.1:153441049-153441562 GCF_001194135.2 Octopus bimaculoides | reverse complement strand
AAGTGTATGTAGATAGGTTAGTACACTTAAGTTGTAATTCGCTTTGGTTGACCACTGACCATTCACCACAAGAATATCATGTTTCATGTTTCATGTTCCAAGTCTATTCTGGCATGACACTTCTTATTTACGACCCACCACTGATATAGACAGACACAGCTCATATATATCTATCCCTTACGACCTTTAAGATCTCTGTATCTATATCTATTTATCGCTTTATCTCCTTCTTCTACATTTAGATTTTTCCTCACCACCCTTCACCAACCCATCTAAATAGCTTAGATGTAGCTTACTTGACTATCCAGACTTTCTCTTATTACTTCTTAGATTACCCGCCCCACCGATTTGACTCCCTTTATTTTTTTATTTTATTTTATTTTATTTTATTTTAAGTTTTATTTTTATTTTAAGTTTATTTTAATTTTTTTACTTGAATATCTGTGTATTTCTTTTTCTTTTCCTTTTCTTTTCTGCTCAGGATTTTATATTCCCATTTTATTTTATATTGTT
>NC_068983.1:153440061-153441039 GCF_001194135.2 Octopus bimaculoides | reverse complement strand
ATATATAACTTTTATCATCATCGTTTATCGTTTACTTGTTTCAGTGATTAATAGAGTCATGCTGGAGCACCACCTCGAAGTATTTTAGTCGACCGATTCGTCCATTACATATAATTTAAAGATGGTACTTATTCCATCCATCACTACTGCCGAACCATTCAAATACATGAACGTAAATACGCTAATGCTGTTTGTCAAGCGGTGGTAGGGGACAAACGCCAACAGAAAGACACATGCATACACACACACACCCCAAAACGCATATTATATATATTTATATATCTACGCATGCATATCGACGGACTTCTTTCATTTTCCGTCAATGAAATCCACTCATAAGGTGTACGAATGATTGTATATATACGAGTGCAAGACTTATATATTCATTTCAACAACTGTTCATTTCGTTACACCTTTCGCGGCAGAAACTGGATCGGTTACCTGCAAACTTTCATTATTGTTCAAAATGTTTGCATTAGAACGATTGCTCAACGAAGCATTTTCAGTAGAACGCCTTTTTTTGTAGCAACTGGCTCAGATCCTCTTATTTCAGAATTGTCTACGTGTTCTTCACTAGGTCACTTCCATCGACATTTCAACTGGGGTTTTTTTCAACGAGGACTTGTTTAGGATCCTCAATCACAAAATAGCTTGCGCTTCTTTTGTCCGTTTTAACTTACTTAGCAACTGGTTCGTTTCTAAATTCAACAGATGATAACTGTTTACGTTTCAAATCTTCTGGCACGACTCGTTTTAAATGTATTGTAAATTCTTTTTCGTTTTTTCTTCTAACCAGAATACATGGATACAGGGTGTCTATAACTTGCCTTCAAACAAAACTCTGCCGCTGAGTTAACCTTATTTTTTTTAAAGTTTCCAAATTGCAAAGGTAATTTATGGACACCCTGTTCCCCCCCCCACACACACGCAAGCACACAAACACACACAGGCATATATATATATATATATATATATATA
>NC_068983.1:153436500-153438703 GCF_001194135.2 Octopus bimaculoides | reverse complement strand
GAGTGCTTATTGAGCGAAAACACCTAAAAGCTCCAGGAGGCTCCGGCAGGGGATGGTGGTGAACCCTGCTGTACTCTTCCACCACAACTTTCTCTCAATCTTTCTTCCTGTTTCTGTTGTACCTGTAATTCAAAGGGTCAGCCTTGTCACACTGTGTCACGCTGAATATCCCCGAGAACTACGTTAAGGGTATACGTGTCTGTGGAGTGCTCAGCCACTTGCACGTTAATTTCACGAGCAGGCTGTTCCGTTGATCGGATCAACTGGAACCCTCGACGTCGTAAGCGACGGAGTGCCAACAACAACAACAACAACATATGTATATATACATATGCACACATATGCATATGAGTGTATATATACATATGTATATATAAATGTGTATACATATATATATATATATATATACATACATACATACATACATACATACATTCATACATGCATACATACTTACACATTAATGTAGATATTCGTTTCCATTCCGTTACGGTGAGCATTTATAATCTGATAATCACATCACCGTTCAAAATATTGACTGTTTACAATATTTATGATTATTTTCATGTCCGCTTCTCAAAATATCTGCCACGTGTCATTCTGTTTAGGCGATACATACATATATATATATATATATATATATTGTTTATGTGTGTATGTATGTATGTATGTGTGTGTATGTGTGTGTGTTTGTGTATATATATATATATATATATATATATATATATATATATATATATATATACATTTTATTTTGCTTTGATATTTCATTGCGAAATGCGAAACAAAATATACCAAGAAATACATTATATCTAAGATAAAATACTAATAATGAATATTAAAATGGCCCTCCTCTGAACGAAACTATGAATGTTTCATTGCAAAGATGAAACACTTTCAAATATATAGATTTCACACATATAGATGACAATTGAGCTTTTTTTCTCAATTTGTATTGTATTGTTTAGATTTCGTTATTTTAAAAGCCGTGGAAACGTAATAATATATTTAAAACATGTAACACACTCATAAACTTTACTTTATCATCTGATGAAATATTCACCTTGTAAATATTTTTTGAAATAAATACTTGCTCTTGTTGTTCATATTAAACACACACGCACATACACACATACACATGCACGTGTGTATATACATGCGTGAGTGAGTGTGTTTATATTTTGGGTGACGGTCTGCGTGTGTGCTTGCGTTTGTGTAAATTGTTGGTAGAGAAATACACCTCATAAGAGTGGAAAGTTATGCCTACATAGTTATCCCAAACTTAAGAGAATACCGTCGTTGAGAAAGGTAGTATAATCATGTGGTTCACATTTCCCCCGTTAGTATCCAAGATCAAGTGATATCCTAGAAGAAACTGATATCAGAGTACCTCTAAAACACGACACTGTAATAGAAAACTGAAATTGTGCCATGACAGTGTGGAAGACAGTACTCATATAGAATAAACAATAGCTGTCTAAAATGTCCGTAATGTACTATCTTCCTATGAGACAAGACACTGCCGCTAAAAATGGCTAAAATGCTATCTACGGTAAGGATTGTCCTGAAAGCCTTATCGGTGCCATATTAGAAAGCCGGCGACTATTCCTAACATCAGTGAATATTTTATTCACATTCTTTCCTATATCAAAGACGGTGACTTGTTATCTGAGTACACGGCGGGCAGCAAGTACGCGGCATGTTATGCAAATAATGCAAGAATTAGCGTATCAAGAATGTGGTAACTATAGATAAATACGATGCCCAGATGGCTATTTTTATTAAATATTGTCTCAATTACATACTTATATACAAATATGTACCTCGTTGCGACAGGTAGCCTTTAATTTTATCAAGATATCCTTGACCTGAAGAGTAGCCGGCAGTATACACCTCGCTTGGATTATTACTACTTCTCAGGTTCCGCTCTCTATGAAACATATGTAGCGCGGATCTTGCTAACTACATTCCGTAACTCTTGTATTCTTATTCACACACACAGTAACCCTGGTCACCAACGATGGAATATAAAACGAACAGTTTTCAGCTTATCGTTCTTCGATGCGAAAAAGGGACCGGAACACTCTGTCTCGATACACCAGTATTGTCCCTGAAAGCTGTCTTTTTATATTTACTAGGGATCGCTTGAAGCTAACTTTCTTCATTTAACTCGAACCCTGGATCTTACATGTATATATATATA
>NC_068983.1:153431411-153436277 GCF_001194135.2 Octopus bimaculoides | reverse complement strand
CTCTCCTGTCAAACCTTGTTCCCCAACCAGTCACCATGCTTGATCACTAACTCCATAAGTCTTTTTTAATTATCTCTCTCTCTCTCTCTCTCTCTCTCTCTCTGTTCATTTTCTCTTATTCCTTTCTGTTGAAGAGCTTAGGCTCGAAACGTAAAAGAGTTTCTCACCCAAGCACCAAAATAATACACCTGCCAAAGTCTTTTGTTTTTCTGTAAATTTGAACTATATATATGTATGTATGTATGTATGTATGTATATGTGTGTGTGCGTGTGCATGTGTGTGTGTGGGGGTGTGTGTATGTGCAGGCGTGGCTGTGTGGCAGAAGTCTGCTTCCCAACCACATGGATCCGCGTTTAGTTGCACTACGTGGCATTTTGGCCAAGTGTCTTATACTATAGCCTCGGGCCGACCAAAGCCTTGTGAATGGGCTTGATAGACCGAAACCGAGAGAAGCCTGTTGTATATCTATCTATTCATCTATCTATCTATCTATCTATCTATCTATCTATCTATCTATCTATCTATCTAGCTAGCTAGCTAGCTAATGAACATAGAATTATAGTTTTCTACCAAATGGTAACAAAATACAGAGCTTTCATATATCCACTTAAATACAATTCTGGTGGCACCATATTCCAACATCAACTGGAAAGAATTAATGCGTTGTTTGCAGATAGAAATCAAACGGAGGACAGATATAGCTAGAGTGTCAGCTGAAAAAAAGTCTCACACACTCACATCAAGAAACATCAATATCAAACCTTGTAAAAAGTTTACTAAAATATTATGTATGTGCCACTTAACTATGTGGAGCTTCATCTGGATATTAACAAAAGTATAATGAAATAGATTAGAAGGCTTTTGGACAGAACACATAACAAATATTGAAACATTGAGGATGACGCAACTAAGAACACACAACCAAGAATATTTTATTAGACACCATCAAAGGAAGGAAACTAAAATACTTTTGGCAGTTAATTAGAAAAAAAAAATTGTTTACAGAGATTGTTAATAGACAGGAAAATAAATGGGAATAGAGTAAGGTGAAAACCAATAATTACGTAGATGGATTATATTCAAGAATTGGAGAGACGTAAAATGCATTGAATGTTATAAGGGCAGCACACGGATGATCGAAGTGGTGATTCATAGTATCCAACCTGCTGAGCAGAAGAAGCTTGATGGGGATGTTGACAATGACGGCGTATACGATGGAGAGAAAGTGTAAGAGTGAGAGTTTGTGAGAGAGGGTTATTACTTTCATGATATTCACTATGCTATTTGTTACAGTTGTTGATGAAGAATGTATTTCAGCTAAGCTGATATTGAATATGACATTAAAGATAGAAGAATATTGAAATATTTATTCAACTGTTTCAATAAACGATTCGATTTTGAACACGGAGGGGCAGAACATTAAACCAGCCTCAAGAAGTTTAGAAATTACTTATGAATTATTATACATATGGAAGGAATAATGGTACTGTATAATGTCGTGGATAGTAGGAACACATTTCAATTTCTTACATCTATACATGATTGATAAAGATTCAGTACGCAACGAAAGTTTATTCTCATTATTTAAACTTGTAATATGCAAACGCTCAGTATACTTGTGAGAAGACTATGCATTATGCATTGTAGACAAATAAAACCTATGTTAAATTGAATGAATCTATCGTAGAGAAAGAGTAGTACACAATTATAAACCGTAACACGAATCAAAGTTCAATATAGCATTTTAGTATGTAGTAAATTGTCTTCGTTGCTATGAGTGCTCTTTTAACCGATAGGTAAGTTTACTGGCGGTCTGAAGAAATATTGTCAAAGATTGTCAATTACAAATTAAATGTAGGACTGGTCGTTCTCTATCGACAACGAAAAGTAACTCTACGTTGTCACTGAAATTACTAGAAACTGCAGAAAATCTTCCTTCAAGGAATCTCACGACCTTTTAGCAAGCTAAGAAACACGGAATCGAGTAGTGTTAATTTACACTATATATGGAAATATAATGTGATTATTACGTCTTGAAAGCCTCTAAACACTATATCTATATTCCATCGCACAATAACATGTCTTACTGTTTACTCACAACCCACCGTTATAAAAAAAGAAATAGAATATTTTTAAAAAAATTTTATCTTTGGTTAATATGATCATGGATATATTTCTATACTTCAGGAGTAGTGATTATTGTATAGAAATTTGACCATGTCTGCTCAACAACTACACGGTCAAAGTAAGAAATATGAAATTTAAACAGTTCTATATTTAAGAGATGAGGAAATATATGTTTTATTTACAGTGTTTACATTGGAAGGATATTTGTCCTCATCTTGTTTGTTGTTAACACAACGTTTCGGCTGATATACACTCTAGCCTTCATCAGGTGTCATGGGGGAAATTTCGGACCTGGGTTCTCATTCCTAAGGTATTTTTCGATGATGTTGTTGTTGTTGTTATTCTTCTTCTTCTTCTTCTTCTTCTTCTTCTTCTTCTTCTTCTTCTTCTTCTTCTTCTTCTTCTTCTTCTTCTTCTTCCTCTTCCTGTTCTTCTTCTTCTTCTTCTTCTTCTTCTTCTTCTTCTTCTTCTTCTTCTTCCACTTCCTCTTCCTGTTCTTCTTCTTCTTCTTCTTATTATTATTATTATTATTATTCACTGGAAACGAACACGTAATCTTGGGGTTAGTAGCCAGCGCTCTTAACCACTACGCCATATGCCCGTGGCCCACTAGCCCAGAAAGAATATAAGAGACGCCACGACAATATAGGCAGACGCGTCTATTGGACACTTTGCAACAAGTATGGACTTCACAGAGCAAAAAATCAGTACGACCACAAACCTGAAAGCATCGTCGAAAATAGAAATGCAACGATCCTATGGGATTTTATGATTCAGTGTGATCATAAGATAGAGAATAGGAAGCCGGACACAATCTTAATTGAGAAGGAAAACAAGCTATGCTGGATCATAGACATAGCATGCTCAGCTGACAACAAGGTATGCGATAAAGAAGAAAGAAAAGTCGAGAGATATGACAGGTTAGCTTGGGAAGTTAAGCCGTTGTGGTCGATGAAAAAGGTAGCAGTAGTACCAATAATTGTCAGAGCTCTGGGAACACTGAGCAAAAGTCTCGCGAATAACGTGGAACAAAAAAGGGCTGCAACAAAGGTGGAGCATTTGCAGAAAACAGCACTGCTTGGAAACGCTAGTATACTCCGGAAGGTGCTCGAAAAATAAGAGGTGTGAACAGCCGACACTAAAGTTCATCTCCAGCGTTTGAAGCTGTGCAAAGGCAATAACAATAATAACAACAATAATAATGATAATAATAATAATAATAATAATAATAATAATAATAATAATAATAATAATAATAATAATAATAATAATAACAACAACAACAACACCAACAACAACAACAACAACAACATCGAAAAATACCTTAGGAATGAGAACAAAGGTTCGACATTTCCCCAACACACATGATAAAGGCTAGAGGGTATATTAGCCGGAACGTTGTGTTAACAACAAACAAGATGAGGATAAATATCCGTCAAATGTAAATAATGTAAATAATGTAAATAATTTAAATAATCAAATTTAAATTTCATTGTTCACAAATTTACAAGATTTAGTTTCTCCACGGAAGAACGAGGATGAAATATGTTATAGCTCTGGAATTTAGGGTGACCCAAATAATGTAATCGACTATGATTACGAAAATGTCTCGACCAACGAAATTTATGAAGAAGGAAAAAGTATAAACTGTTATGAATTTGGCATAAGATATGGAAATATATGATATGGGCTTGAATTTACAAATCATCATATCATGAAATATTACAATATATTATTATGTTATTACAGTTAAACATTCGAAAATAAGTCTGAATGGATTGCTATAAAAATAATATGTTGAATCTTACAAAGTGCATGTAATTTCTATATATTTCGTTAAACAATATATGTTTCTATTTTTCGAAAGCAAAGAATAAGAAAAATTATAATTCATAAGCTCTCTCCTCCAGAACATGCAGATACTTAATGAAACAAAATCTGTATAATTAGAATATGCGTAATACTTTCAATGGTCCTGTAATATCTTGCACTATTGTTTGAAAAGTTCCATTCCGACATGACCATTTGAAAAAAATAAAAGATTTACATATTTCGATGACAATGGAAATTAATGTTATCATGTGGAGAGTCATGTAACGCGGAATAAGAAATCGAATGATAAATGTGAAACAGTGTTTAGCATTACAGTTGATATGTAAAATGAATGACGTACAGCTTACTGAACAATAATTTTCAAGTTTGTAATAGGCTACTGGAGGACATGCAACGGTATTAAAGTCATCGTTCAAACCAAAAAAACAAAAGACAAATGGAAACATATGTATACAAGTAGTTTGAGGCTCCGATGAAGCTATAAGGGGTTACTCAGGTACTCAACTATGAATCCTGTTATATCGCAATACTACACAGTGGCAGTGTGAGCTACGAAATCCTCGTCGCCACTATTATATCGCGCGTTCGGATGACTTCTACTCAACTACTCCGACGTCTAGACTTCTCCCTCTATATGTACCTATTGGGCTAGCCTACTTCATCGTCTGAGGGCGTCGACATAACAAATCCACTGCGTCTCGTACCAGTAACGGCTGTAAGTTATGATACAGTTTATAAGATGATCATTATTTATACCAATGCCATCACATTTTTTCTCTCACTCTCCCTCAGTTTCCCCCTCTCTCAATCTACCTACCTATCTATCTATCTATGATACACACACATAGACACACACAAACACACACACACACACACAGACACACACACACACACACACACACACA
>NC_068983.1:153430259-153430966 GCF_001194135.2 Octopus bimaculoides | reverse complement strand
ATATATATATATATATATATATATATATATGTGTGTGTGTGTGTGTGTGTGTGTGTATGTATATATCCAAATTTAGAGAATGGGGTAGCTAAAATCCAAGATACATATGTTTGAAAGCTAGCAAATATCAGATTAGTAATGATACTAATATGGTGTAATCCGATTACTCGTAAGGCCCCGCGTTTGGATAATTACAACTTCTGGGTTTTCCTAGCTTTGAAACATATGTAGCCTGCACTTTCTCTACTCCATTCCTTAAATTTGAATTTTCATTCGCATATACAGCAACTCCTGTTGATAACTGTGAATTATAACTCCAACTTGGATATGGAAAAAAATTACAACCTTCTACCACAATAAACGACTATCGTTCCTGAGTTTTCTTTTATAACTTCTACAAATTGTTCGAAGCCTTCTAACTTGGTACATCTTGATCGTTCGATCTTAGTTTTACACACACACATGCGTGCGCGTATACGTATATATATGTGCTCTCCATTCCATTTTTTTTTAATATTTGAGAGCTTATTTTGTATGTATTTATTTCATTATTTATAAGCAATATGATGACTTTGTGTGTTTGATTTACTTGTGTTTCCTTTGCCTTTCTTTTTACAACACAAAGAAGGTACTTAGTGTGTTTGCACTTACATAGAGAACAGAATTATTTGGACGGTCCTGTACACACACACACACACACACACACA
>NC_068983.1:153423467-153429961 GCF_001194135.2 Octopus bimaculoides | reverse complement strand
TATATATATATACATATACATATACATATATGTGTGTGTGGGTATGTGTGTGTGTGTGTAATCCACTATTAGTCCCTTTAATTTTTCAGATTTCTAAACTTATTTTCAGACATTTGTATTTCATCCAATGTCCTCATGTATTGGTTCTTCAGCTCTGTTGACCAGTCACTCAGTTCCATATATAATCTATTATTCAGCCCAAGATTTCACCTGCATATGAAGACCCACATCGAAAGCCATTTCAGTTTTGCTTATCCCGTCGTTTATTCACAAATGTGTGTGTGCGCGTGTGTGTATGTGTATGTAGAAACATTATCTAGCATCTTCATCTTACTTTAAGTTGGTTATTGTATAAATTGGGATGGATTTAGTTGCTAATTTTATCAGGTCGAACGACCAAAAGATGCTTCGACTTTGAAATATGTCAGACATTATTTATATTAGTTACGTGCCAACACACATATATAATGTAATGAGTAAAAGAAAGAAAGGAAAAAAGAAAACATTAATTAAAATTACACGCATGATGAAGAGAATAATCATTAGCTTTAATGATAATTCCTGTCCAGTCAGGCAAGGGAGACATAGAGAAATACAAATTAATTAACTTTTGCATGGTTACTGGTGTCATCAGTTGATTTTCAATACATTTTCTTGCCACATATATAATGCAACAACTCGATAATTTTGAGATCTGTAAAGACGCTGAATGAATATACAGCAAAATAAAATATACATACAGTATAATAAACCTCATTCCTGCATGTATATCGGATTTCTAAACATATATAGAGAAGTCACTATAATTTTCGCAGACTCATAAATACATACATACACGCATACATGCATGCATATACATATATTGTGTGTATAAATATATATGTGAGTGTGTATATATACATGCACACATACATACATACATACATGCATGCATACATACATACACATACATACATACATACATACATACATAACCATGGATTTACAAACTTGAAGAGTGATGGACTTCAACATCGGACCTGAACTTAGTATTAACTGGATTTCTTTACTAATATTAACATTTCTGTTTGCTTGGTGTATTTTTATTAACAGAGAGCTTGTGAAGCAATTTGCCTGGATTGACAATATTTTATTTACTCTTCATTCTGATATTTAATACATTTAATTTGTGTAAGCTAGGGACAAAATAATCTAATAATGGAAAGTTTACAAATCGACGGATCACGTAAGGACATTTCAAATCCAACGATAAAAGAGTTCGTAAAGATTCTCATTGAAAATCCAATGCGTTTATAGGAAGAGTGTAATGTAAAGCTTATTACTTTGAAATGGGAAACCAGAGTAATACTTACGCAGAAGGAAGAGAGGTTTATTTTTACGGTGAATTAAATTTAAATATAGAAGCAAACCACCTTTTAAACCACACCTTGCCAATTTTGCGAAGGAGTTGTTTAAAAAATGCCCAGATCACTCCCGCTAGAAGACTTCTGGGACTGGGTTTGCTGAGAGAGTATGTAAAGGGTGGATTATTGCTCCCAGAATGCATGGTGATGCACTTCTCCACAGCTAGCGTGAGTTGCCATTGCTGCATTGTATCCAGGTGTGACTACAGGAAAGATCTATAGCGCATAGGACTGTTCTTTTTATTTCGAAGTACACCTTGATGTCATCTGCATATTTCAGCACCGTAACATTCCTCAAATTGCCACCTATATCATTAAAATATGCAACAAACATTTGGGGTCCAAGAACAGATCCCTGTGGTACACCAGAAGTTATCTTATTAACTAGAGTGATGTCCCCAAGAAACTTGATGCTGGAATTGTGAGAGTCGAATAAAGCTGTGAGAGCTCCAAACGTTCCAGTGTTCCTCATCAGTTTGGCGATGCAGCTAGTACAGCTTAGTCTACAGTAGTTGAGAGGTGATGTACGATCACCTTTTTTGAACAGGTGAACGACACTGGCAATTTCCCACTGTTCTGGATTGACACAATTGTTAAGACAGAATTAAACAAGGAAGAAAGCTGGTGCAACAGAAAGAATCCACAATGTTTGAGAAGCACATAATTAAAGCCATTATGACCAGAAGAGGCATAGTTACGCTTATTCTTGAGGTGGCTTTGCAGCATTCCGGGTATGAACTTCATAGTTGATACGGAATTTGATGTCAGAGTTGGCGAAGAAAGTACATTGGGATTTTCAGCAGTAAAAATACTAGCATAACATTTAGCAATAAGCTCAGCGCATTCCTAGGGGTCATTGGGGATCCGACCTGTGTGGGGATTGTAAAGAGGACTAACTGGGGAGTGAGGTCTGTTTCGAACGCACATATATCGAGAACATTTTGCTGTCAGGGATAGTTGTTATACGTCGTTCAAACTCAAGCACTGCCTTTTTCGTCACTTGCTTGAGACAGTTGGATGATCTGTTGCGTCTTCTGTTCTCATCTTTTCTATGCTGTCTGTATTTCTGTTCAGCATCACACTTTCTTGGCAAGTGGAAGTGCTGCAGTCTCCCAAATTGCGCGGTACTGAAGCTTCACGTGCAGCCCAGATTACACTGAGGATATTATGACAAACAATATTGCCTTCCCCTGAAACATAAAATTCAAACGAGTTTGAATCGTAACTCCTTTCAAAAACTCCTTTCGATAACAGTTCCAGTCCGCTTTGTTCCAGTCAAAGCGAGTGACTTGAAGGTAGTGGTGCTTCTTTCTTCCGCCTATAAGAGATAGATTGGCAACGATCATTGCATGATCGGAGTCGCCTAGAGGTTCCTTCGTCGTAACACAGATACCAGTTTCAGGAGTGGTGGTAAAGAGGAGGTCCAAAGTGTTATTACCTCTTGTGTGAAGAGATGACTACTAGGGGCCAGATTGCATCAAGCACTACATCAAGGAAATCGTCTGCGCTTTGCGGCCAAAGGAAAGTTTCCCATTCAATTTCGGGGCAGTTGAAGTCACCAGCAATGAAAATATAAGCGGCTGTTATATATATAGAACACATAGCATTAAAGGTACTCTAACACCAGCTGTGTGGTAAGAAGCTTGCTTCCCAACTAAATGGTTTCATGTTCAGTCCCTCTGCGAGACACCTTCCGCAAGTGTCTTCTACTATAGCCTCCGGCTCACTAAAGCCTTGTGAGTGGATTTGGTAGACGGAAATTAAAAGAAGCCCGTCGTGTATATATATATATATATATATATAATTAGAAATATAATATTTCTAAATCTCTCAGAGAGATTTAAGCAGTAGTGGAGCGACAAAGTTGTAGTATATTGTCAACTTAACGTGACAATCCCAATAAGGGAATACACTACTGCTGTTTAGCCCTAGGAAGCTGGACCGCTTCCTGTCGGCCTTGACACATTTACTGTGTCCTTAAGTTTGTGAAGGGGAGACAAGCTCCCCCACCCAGCCTAGCCAGCATTCAGGGACATGTTTCTGAGTCTTTGCTCGTTATCAGCCTGAAGTAGCTTGCCAGCCGGATAGAGAGGCATGTTTCTCCTTATTGGGATTGTCACATTAAGTTGACAATATACTACAACTTTATATATATATATAGTATGCTTGTATGTGTTTGTGTTTGTCCTCCCATCATCGCTTGTCAACCGATGTTGGTGTGTTTATGTCCCTCAAACTTAGCGGTTCAGCAAAAGAGACCGTTGGGATAAGTACAAGGATTACAAAGAATAAGATCTAGGATTGATTTTTTGGACTAAAGGTGGTGCTCCAAAATGGCAACTGTCAAATGACTGTACCATGTATAAAAGAATAAAAGAGAATACACACACACACAAAGTGGAACAGACAAATTGATTTCAAAATTGTACAGAAGGTAGAAATTTGAAAAATTACATACAAGTGGTGAAGGACGATGGTGGTGGGTACAGTGGCAGGGTGTAAGATGTGTGTTTTGGCGTTGGCTGGTGTTGCTTGTATAAATTGCTAGTTTTGTCCCAGGTAAATGAGTGAAATTGCAGTTGCTGCATATGTATAGTCACTTGCATTGAGAAAACTGGTATATTATAAGAGTATCGTGTGTGTATCGTATTATAGGGTATCATGTGTGTATTATGTTACTTTATTTACAGTTGGGAGATTTATCACGGACCTGTGAGGTATACATTCAATTTGAGGTGGACAGTGGTGAGAAAACAAGGAGCGATAGTAGTAGTTGTTATTGCTGTAACAATAGAATATTATGGCAATGAATAATGATGATGATGATGTTTTTTTCCTAACTAGTCACCATGCTTGATTGCTAAACTCACAAGTTTTTTTCTGTCTCTTTTTATTTTCTCTTATTCCTTTCTGTTGAAGAGCGTATAGACTGGAAATCTAAAAGACTTTCTCACTTCCCCGAGCGTCAAACTAATACACCTGCTTGATGTTCATACACCTGTGTCCGTCTTTTGTTTTTCCGCACATTTCAACTATATATATGTATGTTTGTGTATGCTGTATAAATCCATCTCCAATCGAAATGTCAACCTCACTCAGCAGATTTAGATTTTCCATCGTTTGAGAATATACTCAATTATAAAACTTGCAGTCAATTTTGCACAACATATTCATACTAGACGTAGTGTCTGACTATTTGAATTCTGCAATCTAATGGAATCATTTTTCTGTTATGAACTTTTATACGAATCATCTTAAATATGTTTAAACTATATAGTTAAACATAATAAATAAATCGATAATAGGTATAATATATTAGGTAAAGAAATAAAATCATTTCTCGTCTTTATATCTTAGTAGGCTAGATTCATTAATTTTAAATAATTTCGCTTTTGAAAGTTGGAGCATTGATTTATGATTCATTTGGCTATAATATAGTAGAGATTGATGTCTGTAATTATAGTTGGTTCGGACCCGCTTCGTAAGTTTCTAGAGTTATTTTTTCTTTTTTAAACCGAGGAATATTCCTCTTCCAGTAAATTTATGTAAAATGTAGAACCATACAATCCAATTGCCCCCTTTTTCCCCACACAATATCAACAGTTAAGCATTTGATGTCTTTTTGATGTTAAATATCATCATGCTATTTGAAATTTTTCAGTGTAATAAGTTGGAGATATATCTAATATCATTCTGAAATGGATTCTCCATAAGTCACATTTTATTAGAATTAATAAAGGAATGGGAACGAAAGAAGGAAAAATTCATCTATTTTTAATAGAAAAGAAGATCGTAGAGATAAAAATAAAAACGGCTAAGCCATAGATTATAACAATCAGTGCACCAAAAACGAACCTGTCCTGCTGGTCTTCATTTATCTTCAAGAGGGAATGTTTAAATATATTCCGTCCTATATGTGTATTCGGTCCTAAAACTATTCGGCCCTGACATCCATATATATGTAATATGTGTACATGTCAAAGAGCTCATATATAAATATGTAGTATATAGAAGATATAAACAATTTTTTTGTAAATTGGATAACAGTGCATGGAGCAACAATGCGATGCATTAAATATCATCGCTACCTGATCACTCATCCTACAAGAAATGGTCATAAAGTATCTGCATATTTCCACCTTTATCAAACTGCATAATCTTCATTTTGATTGGGCAATTCACTCCTTCATAAGAGGCGCAATACATGAATTGTAAGAACCAGAACCCTCTTTTCTTTTCTGATCCACGAATGTTGACCTAGTTTTCAGAAACTGACACAAGGACAAAAACAAACAACCGCAGTTCAATGTATTCGCAGCGCAATAATTACCTACTGGGTGATTCAGCGTAACTTTCCACTACTCTTCGGTTACATGTCTGCATCTTCAACATTTGTGAATTGAGACGTAGGTTTTACTTCAACAAATATTATACTACTCTTCGTAAAATATTTTACTTGAACATTTGATCATTACCCAGTGATTCCGTGACTTAATTTCCTTATGCACTCAGGAAATCATCTGCATTTTATTTTTCGTTTATGACATTATTGGTGAGTAGCACGGACGTTTCTTGCAGTTTCTAGGGGTTTTAATAATTGACGTACCTAATTCATGACGAGGAGAATGACAAATGAGTATGTGTCATTCGGTCATCACAAACAGTTCGAAAATTAAATTTGTGGAAAATACACTTTTTGGTTTCTGTTCGTGATATTTCATGCATGAAAATCGCACGCACGAACATATACACAAACACACAAACACACGTACACATACGTACAAAACACATGCATGATGTATTGGTAGACAATGTGGTATATACGCTTACGTATATGCGTATAAATGTATGTGTGTGCGTGCGTGTGTCTGTGTATGCGTGTGAGGGGGGGGGCTTGCACATACACACATATGAAGGGTGAAGCTACGATAGGTACAGAGTTACGGTCGTCGAGATTTTGCAGCAGCTATCAACATTTTCTTTGAAATGTATAACTAATAATTTTTCTGGTAGTATTGGACGTTCTTACCGTAAATGCCTATCTAGATTTTTTTATATCAAACCACACGTTAATAAATTCATATACATATA
>NC_068983.1:153410494-153423068 GCF_001194135.2 Octopus bimaculoides | reverse complement strand
ATATATATATATATATAATGTTTATATGTATATTATATCTATATGCAATTACATTTGCATTATGAAACAAATTTTTTATATATTACAACGTAGTCTGTGATTTGTTGAAGTTAACTATAATCCCAAGTTATATGTGCCAAGATTAAATTATGTGTGGTAAGAGAGAGATAACTCTGATAATTTGAATATGTATTTGAGTAGGATAAGAAACATTGGTGTATATATAATAAAGATATAAAATACTATATGAAAGACTGAACAAAAATTATCAATAAATTTGAGCAGCTACAATACATGAGAAAGAAAATAACATTGTTTCAAAAATATACATATCATCCGCATAAAATCATTCGCAAACATAAAAATTAGCAACAAATGTCACTGACGTTCAGCATGCACTAGTACATACTTTTCTCTCTAAAGTGAAAACAGATTTGAGCTCTGCAATAAAAAATATATTCAACTTTTTTTGTAGTTCTCTTTCTTAAAATATTTTGTGAATACTCTTATTTATTTTTTCATACATATAGTTAAACATAAATTACACGAATATATTTTTTTCACCAGCATTCTAAGAAAACATGAAAATAGATGTATACACGTAAATGTAACATTGTAGACGCAATTATATCATTGTTAACAGGGTGAAAAGTAATATAATTCAAAGAAACAGAATTATTGTTGCTACAAAAAAGGTAACATGATATTTCAAACAATGAAGCATATGTTTATATAAACATAACACGCGTTACTAAGTCTCTCTCTCCAAGTTTCTGCATTTATCTGTGTGTATGTATATATATAAGCGTGTGTGCAGGTTTATATGTATAAATACATACACACATACAATGCATTATATATATATATATATATATATATATATATATGTGTGTATACATATATATGCGTGTGTGTGTGTGTGTGAGAGAGAGAGAGAGAGAGAGATAGATAGAGAGAGAGAGAGATAGATAGAGAGAGAGAGAGAGAGAGAGAGAGTATGTATGTATGTATGTGTATGTAAATATATATTCTTACGTATTTTTCAGAACTTGGCAAAGAGACACTGACACACAAATAGACTCTGGCA
This sequence comes from Octopus bimaculoides, assembly GCF_001194135.2. Classification (NCBI taxonomy): domain Eukaryota; kingdom Metazoa; phylum Mollusca; class Cephalopoda; order Octopoda; family Octopodidae; genus Octopus; species Octopus bimaculoides. The sequence goes on along the minus strand of NC_068983.1, from coordinate 153,421,981 downwards.
TGTGTTGTAAGTGTGTGTTATTTATAGATGTTCAATCGACCTCTGAGAGTCACTGTAGCGGGTATTTGAACGATTGAATAACAGAACCAATCTCAATATATGTAATCAAAAACATTTCCAAACAAATAGAAATACTATTATCCAACACTACCTGAAGATTTGATTGGATTTCTGAAAAAAAAGGAGAAGGAACATTTGAACACTACCACCTATTCCATTACAATTCAAAGAACAAGTGATATTTTCATCTACTTCATGAGCATAAACATGGATTCTTTTCGTGACTCCAGAACCATAAATTTGAAACGCACATACACTAGAAAGTCATTTATTGTCAGTATTTTAGTGTTAATAAATTCATGAATGTTTTGTTATATTTGTATGGTGCGTGACAAAAACTTATGCTAATAATCTATTTTAGCCAAATGGATATTAGTCAGTAGAGATGGAGAAAGTCACCAATTCTGATCTTTTACTTTATAATTACTAACGGTTTAATAGAATTCTGAACAAATTTAGGAGGCGTATTTCACCCATGCATCGAATACTGTGCGAGCGAAACGAGTGTATATTTAGCCTTATATAATTGTTTTGTGTCACTGTTATCTGCATCGGAAGATTCAATTCGGTAAACTAATAATTTCTAAAGCGTTGCTTTAAGAGGTTAGAATACTATGTACCTTGTAAATTTATCCTGGAAAAATAATTTACAAGTTGCTATCCGAAAAAAAATTATTTCAGTTTCTGCTAGTAATGGAAATTTTTGGTACAATTACATTGTATTTTAAGATTTTTTTTTTGTCACAGCAACATCATATCTCTATTTAAGTATTACGTGTCAAAAGTGAAACAAAAACACTCATGTCATTCGAACCGGAATATCAAGAACATTGTTATTAAATTCATGCATTTCTAATGCAAGAAGTTAAAAAAATGTTTTGACTAAAACACAACCGAGACCACAAGTAAGGCATGTGTAAAATTTGAATGAAATTGGTTGTGTAGTTCTGGAGTTTTAGGGATTCACACAGACACACACGGACACACACATACATTCTCAATTTTATATATATATATATTATTGTTTTTTCTACCAGTAATTACAAATAGATCAGGTTGAATTGCTTCTTTTGAAGGCAGAGTTCTCAGTAGTCACTGGTAGTAGTAAACACATTTGACCTCTGCAGACCCAAAGGGTTCGAAGATTCATTTGTCTATTTGTTATACATAACAAAAACACAAGGACTTACAAATATATATAACATACAGAAAATTGCACTACTGGGCACTACAAACATCCTACGCAAAACACTTTCAATACAATAACCATTAAAATATCACAGCAAAACCACAGCATATATCCAAGTTACACAGATCTGCGCTTCGTAGTGAAGTGAAAGCACGCTATAAAAATAAAACTACTGATTAATAATAATAATAATAATAATAATAATAATAATAATAATAATAATAATAATAATAATAATAATGCTGAAGCTGAGGCTGATGATGATGATGATGATGATGATTATGATGATGACGATGATGATGATGATGATGATGATGATGACGACGACGACGACGACGACGACGATGATGATGATGGTGATGGTGATGATGATGATGATGATGATGATGTTAACAGGAATGGTAGTAACGACTTTGGTATTAATATTTATAACAGCGAATTAATAGAAGGTACCGAGAAGAAAAACCTATACTTGTTCTCCTCTGAAACAAATGGCTTGAGCTGTGAATTTGATAGTGCATCTTGTATATTATTCCTGTCATAACACTTTGATCTTAAAATACAATAAATAAGAATATTACTAATAACATTTCTTATATTGGTGATACAAATATTCTATGCTATGATAAATTCAGCCTCCAATAATCTCTCGAGAATCAATACTGGTGAAAAAAAAAAAAAAATCAGCAAATGTAATGTGACAGTTTATGAATATACGTCCTGTTACATAGGTTGTTGTGGAATAAGCTTAAAAAATGCGATGATATAATCATCTCTCATCACTTAAATTCAGAAAAAGTGAAACTGTAGTTCCTTACGTAAATATATTTGGAGCTTAAAAGATAGAAATGGTCCATCATAAGTAAAGTCTACCATATGCTAGCGATAAACTTAAATGCGACATTTGGTTCGAAGAAACATTCCATATCTTTACTTCTAAATGTTATTTGTTAAATTAGTTAGTCCACATTAATCCATAAGGAGTGCAGAGCCGAGATCATTTCGTGCCAGTGGATACGATATTTAGTTAACACTCCCTGATTTCAGACCAAAAGAGACCGATCGGCTTCACTTTGTTCTCCGCGCATCTTTACCAGATCTCTTTAAGCCATCTAATTTTCCAGTTTCCTTCAGGGCGCCAGTCTTACATTTGTCTTGCAATGTTATTCTGTGGCAACATTTGAGAGTGATACATCGAGCACCATTTCCTTTTCAGAAATTCTTGATTGACGGGATCTTGTTTGGTTCTATCCAACAAAATTCAGTTTGAAATTTTGTTTGGTCACCAAATCTCGAGGATGTAGCGCAGACATTTGTTGACGATGGTCTGAAGCTTACTCTTTATGGCTTTGGTGACTCTCCCAGTTTCTGGGCCGTGAAGAATAACGGCTTTGGCATTGGAAAAGAAAACGAGAAATTTTATTTCGAGAGTTATGGCTTTGGAGTTCCAGACCGGTGGAAAATTGCTGAAAGCATTCGAGGCCTTGCCTTTCATGGACCTCATGTCTTCTATTCTACTCGACTCTGAGACGATGCTGCCAGGATACGCAATCTTTACGGATGATGAACTGATTTCTTCCCTTCTTATTTTTCGTTTTTCGTTTGTCAATTGCTAATTGCTAATTTCTCAATTGTCCCTTTCATCTACCTGTCCATTCCTGTTGTCATGTTCACTAGTGCCTTAACTTATACAAACTTCTCTTAACTTCTCTTAGCTCAGCGTCCCCCGTTTCATTCCGACATACACTTTCTCTCCCCTTTCAACTTCCCAGCCTCTCCTACTAACGGCGTTACCTTGTTGTCTCTCTGTACTAGACCATAATCTTTATAGTCTCTAGAAGGACTTCGGTGTGAATTTAAATCCTGTAACCAGGAACCAATTCGAGCCAGAACAATACGGAAGGTTTGAAAATGTTATTAATTGTAAATGCATGGATATAGACTGCTAGTCTTTCTATTGTACAACGAAAATAGTACTATGATTGTTATTTTCTTTTGTTTTTGTTTCTTTCTGTTTTGTTGTAATATTTCTACGTATTTCTTCTAAGCTAAAGTTTTAGAGTTCTTTCGGGTTTACTTTAAATAAATGAATAACATTACTCTTACGCGTATACGTTGTTAACCCTTCACCACGATATAAGCGTTACCGTTTCAAATCCTTTTGATTACTTATTATATGTCTAACTTATAAATATTCTAGCGTTCATTTCGAATTGTTTTATAATCAATATTCAGTAATTATTTACTTCTAGTATCAATTTATATTAATTGCGTAAATATCAGAATAAATTACGTAGTATAACATTCCTTCTTTTGTTAATATTTCCACTGCTGTGTTGTGACTTTTTCCCTGATTTTAATTCCATCTCACACTGCTTCAAATATATATTTCTCTAATACCTGTCACATTCACCTCATTCTTTCTTCTTAATTCTAGTGTATATTCGATGAGAAAAGGAGAAAGAGGGAGAGTGAGAGAGAATGAGAGAGAAAAAGAAATAAGGTGAAAGAAAAAGAATCAGATAAATAGAGACGGAAAGAATACATGCGCTGACACCTAACATTCATACAAAATATCTTTATTTCGTTTTCAATGTTTAAATTTGCCTCTATTTTCATAGAATGTAGGAAACCGATTTGAACTTTCAAACCTATCAAATACGTATGAAGTGGCTCACTGTGATCGCAATCATACACTGAAATGAAAAACCTGCTGTATTATGTCTTAAGCCAGAAACTGAACCTTATCTCAAATGTGTCGGGAAAACAGATTAACCTTTTTCCGGTCCTTCGAAAAGAATAAACTTATTTTCTGAATTTTAATTGTAGTTAATTATAATTATTCTCATATTTGCATTTAAAATTAATTGAATTGAGTGGGGGACTGAGGTCAAAAAATTTGCATTCATTTGAAGTGTACTAAATACAACGAGAATTTGAAATAACACTGTTAGTGTCCTTTGATGGTAATATATAACTTGCTGAGATTAGTAAACGAGTATACACGTAGCCTATATTACAGTCTATTACATAACAATACATTAAGTTATTTATGCAAACTAAAACGTTTCTAAATGTTATTAAGTAAACCTGTGCAGCTGCACATTGAATTTGTCTTCGTGAAGTAGTGTTTGAATTATCTCACAGTCGATTATATTCAGTTCCACGCAGCATTGAACTCCACTTCTAGATATTCCATTAAGTTAGAATATACACTACTACATTTTCCTACTTTCTTCTTCCGGGGGTACACTTTATATATTACTCTTCACATTAGTTTACACGAAACTATGTCACGCAGCACTGATTTAAATTGCACTTCTTGTCTATGTTTTATTGCTGGTAGTCTCCTCTAACTGAAGTTTGATTACTTGTAATTTCACTTCAATTAACTACTCTTGAATTCATTTTTGCTTCATTATAGAGTGAATTCTTACTGTGTTAACAGAGAATTTAATTTAAAATATTACCAGTAAGTGTTATTGAGATTTATTCTTCACAAATCAATTGTAATCGTAGTCTATACTGCAGTAAAAGTTACAAAACTACACAATATTGCAATATTTATGGAAGCTATGAGTCGTCAATATTTCATGTAACGGTATGACACCGGAAAATGACAGTAAGATATGTTAAATTAAAGCTTGCAGAAATGAGGAAATGTATTATACGGTAATCTAAGAGTATATTATATATATATTAATTTTGCAAATAATCTAAGCATACGCCATCATGTCGTCATCATTTCTTCCGTTTCTAATTATTCAAGTTCTCATTAGCTATTTGTGAAATATATCAAGAAAACAATCTTAAAGTAATTCTGAAATTTCTATGGTATAGATTTAACATAGATCAGAAATCATGTTATTTAAATCATTCATATTTTCTACAATCCTTTCTAGTGATCCGGCGGATCGATATAACCTATTCGCTATATACTGAAATGCTTCTCATTTGGATTTGAAATACTATATCATGTAATAAATTTTTAAATCATGTATCTTATAATAAAAATCTATTCCAACACTGAAATGATGCCGACAAGTAAGGGCAAGTAGATAGATGCAATAAATATCCGCGAACAGCAAAATGCAAAAACATATAAAGAAACACGACAGAAATATCCACTATCGGAACCACTCGATTAATACACGTTATCAACTAGCTCATGTCTAATTACGTGACTGCAAAGCCATCGCAGAATTTAAATGATAGTGATTCAAAGTTGTCTACAGAGAAGCAAAACCAGAAATTTTAGTTAAGTATCGAAAGTCAACAGAAAACTAAAAGCGTACTAATACATAGACTGACATACACAAACACACATATATAAGCAAACATGAGTGTTTATATATACGTGTGTGTGTATACATTTACATGTATATGTATATGTGTCTGTGTGTGTGCACATATATAACGTTGTACATAAAATTCTATTGAAATTTCCACATTCGTAGTGATTCCATTACAATTGAAAGAAGAAAAAAAAAACGAAAATAAGAAATAAAGTAAATCAGATTACAATAGAATACAAGCTATCCATCAGACGAAATTGTGTGACAAGAATAAGACTGTTCAGTTGGAAATCATTAGTTGCTCTCCCTAGTTCCATTTCAGTTTTCCGAAATATCTTTAACACAAAGTTCTGGAAAGATTTACGAGGCATGTGCAACTGAAGTATATATGGACTTTTAGAAACTCCAAGGAAAAGAGATTGATCTTCGATCAAAAACTTGTTGACAAAATAGTTTGGATTCTATCGATCATAGCTATTTCAAAAGTTGCGTGTTTCTGGCAGAGTTATTATGGAAGAAATCTGACCAAATAACAGTTTGCAGTCGTGGACTCTTAAAATCACTCATCAAACACACAAGCTGGTAATTATCGGAAAACTTCTAAAATCCTATATTGTGATTTTCAAACTTGATTCGATGAAGAACAATGATTTTGTCTGGAGGAAGACAACAACTTTTAACGATGTTTACCGTTTCTTACGACGAGTAAATGATTCGTTCTGAACTTTACATCAGACTCTGCTATTAAAATACTGCAAGATTGTCAAGATTGTGTTTAAGAGTGAATTAAGAAGCTGCCATTGCACATTTTTATCAAGGAGAATATAAAGAGCTGAACTGACAAAATTGCTTCGAATTTGATACTTATATGGTTGTAGAGTGTTAGGTATAGATAAAATCATACAACCAAGTGAATAAAGAACCGACAATAAGTTTGAATTTTCTTCATTTACACATTTATTCTACATACACATATGTATACATATACGAATTGGTATCAAAGCTTTTCCAGGACTAGCTATCTTTAATAAAACATAACTTATTTAACTCCTAAGTTTTAACATCATCCCCTTTTGCAGCAATACACCGGTTTCGGCGTTCCTGTCACTTTTGGAAACTAACCTGGAAGTCGTTTTCTGTAAGCGAGTCGAGGACCTTCTGCGATCCAACCTGGATCTCAACAATAGTGTTAAAACGGTGACATTTGAGCTGCACATTCATCTTGGAGAAGAGTCGGAAGTCCGAAGATGCTAAATCTGGTTGATAGGGCGAATGCGGAGGCGATACTATGTTGTTTTGGCTGGTGGAGAATCCAATTTCGCGCTGCACAGATCCGGTCACTTTCACCAAATGTCTTTCGTCATACAGTTCAAAACGTCACAGTAGAAATCTCAATTGACGGTCTGAGTGTGATGGTCGAATTCTCTGATGCACACTACCATATTTCCGGAGGTGATACTCGTAGCAGGTCTTCTATATCGCTCATCGTCTTCCAGGGACGTTCTTTTACTTTTGAAGCAAATGTTTCACTTGAAATATTGCGTACGACCCATTGCCTCGTCACAGTAAGCTTGCCGAAGTATGCTGAATGTCTCGGTAGTAGACTTCCCAAGTTTAACGCAAAATTTCGCTTTGGCTCTTTGATCCAACTTACTGTCCATCACAAAACGAAGACTACAGCATACACATGATCACAAAACACAAATTTCAGAACTTGCGAAGTAAGCTCAGTGATGTCACTAGGCACACTACTTCATGATGGTCACTGCTAGCACTCACTGCGTACGCAACCGTTAGCACGCTTCAGAACTAGTCTTGGAACGTGTTGATACCACCTCTTATGCATAGATATAAGTATAATAGGTAATTATACATAGAGTTACGTATATATATATATATAGGTGTATATATTTATATTTGTGCGTGTATGCTCTTGAATATATACACGGGAGCAAACAGAAGCTTTAAAGCCACTGTCAAACCTTGCCTTGTACAATTTCAAAGAACATTAAATATTGCGCAATCCTTCTGCATAATTTAAATTTGTTTGAATATATAAATGGACACATTGACACACACACACACACTTATATGTATTGTTGTAATCTCCGTCTTGGGATAGTTCCGATACACCGTACCAGTTTTGTAACAATAAACAAGATAACGAGGCAGCCGTATTAGCAACGTAACGATCCAAAAATCCCTTCACGAACCAACAATCAATATTCTAAACCAACTAACCAACAGATACCCTCCGACTTCACTGCAGACTCAACTCGAACTAACACACAAACTTTACTCCGACCGCTACTATATAATCGCTCGGTCCAGTCACTTTCTCGCAAGGGGGCGTCGTGACTCTCATCACATCACCCTTTTTCAAATTTAATTTCTTTTTCTTTTACCAGCACCTCTCCCTCTCTATTTTTTTTTCAATTTAATATATGTTTTGTATTGGCATTATTTTTACGTATACAGTCTGTTTCATTTTCTACTGCTGCTTCTACGAGGTTCAATCTCGTTCAGTGCTAACGCCTCAAACATATCAGACTTCCATTGGTATTTCCTTTCATTTTTCAGTATGTCTTGTCTTTAATTAGTTTCGGTGTCTCTTGTGTTCCCAACGTTGTCCTTTAATTGCATATATAATGTTTCCTAAACTTTTAGTTACAAAACTATCCTCCCAGCCTTCTTAAACATTTTTCTAAATTTTAAAATGAACTTTATCTCCCACTTCGAAATGGGTTGTTGCCTTTTCTATATTTCCTTTAACTATATTTTTCTTAGCAATAATTCATCGAAGATAGATTTTATTTTTCGCACGAACATTAACTCTGTCGAAGACTTTCCTGAACTGGCATTGAGATTGGGCGTTACTCTGTGTACCCTCAATATTTTTTTAATTAATTTTTTCAATTCACTTGTTGAGTTCTTTTCACTGGTGGGGCAACGATTTAATTTGTTATACGACTGGCTTACTGGGAGATCCCATAAATCAAATAACTCCAACCGGTCGGTAACAAAAAGATTGGTTGCGTTCTTTATGACCAAAATTTCGCCTCGAATGTTTTGGTTGTAAAAGTTTTCCTCGAAATGTGACATAATTCCACATTTCGCCTACAAAGTGTAGTTTGCCACCCGTAACGTCAATTGCAGTTTCCGTTGTTTTTTGAAACATAGGTTTCCCAAATTTCTTCCACGTGTCGGTGTTAATAATTGAAATGCCACTACCAGTATCCAGTTAGAAGTTATATTTGGTAGTCGATTTTATTTTCTGCAGAGAGCACTTCAGTTTTTTTACATTTGACTCTCATACTTTTGTTGCGTAGTGAGAACTCTTGTGTTCAAAGTTTTGACAACTGTAACATTTTTATTTTTTCAAAGGACAATCTTTTCAGAAGTGTAAGCCTCTACATCCGTAAAATGGATTAGGACGAAGCAATCTTCTTTGTTTATACTTTCTCGGTAGACACAGCTGTAGTTTGCGAAATCCTTTCCTTGAAATTATTTTTACGTCGAGTTTCATGTTTATCACCCCTTGACACTCTTCTGTAACAGCCTGCAGGGTTAAATCTTTGTTCGCTTGCTCAAGTTTTGAAAGAATTCAGGTCCGCATGTTTGTGTCTTCATTTGCTGAGGCACATAAACATATCAGGAGTAAGTTCTTTAAGTTTACAACTTTCACTCGTTTTGTTGACTGTTTCTGCATGCATAATAATGTCATCATCTTCTTTTCCAGTTAAATTCTAACACCCCATTCAAGTGTTAATTAGAGAAGTTTTATCACCGATGATGTTAGACAGTAATTTATTTGTTTCCTGAAAACAAATTTCGAAACACGTTTTGGGTAAAATGAAATTACAGTATCATTCATGCTCAAACGGAGCTAATTTATGTAATAATAACTTTACATTTTCTTCTTCCGATCATGTTTTGCAATCTTCCTTAAAAATCTCCTCGTACCTTCTGTAGTAAGCAGCAAAAGTTATGCTTCTTGGTTATGACTAAATTCTGTTATGGAGTTTTATACCCCATCTGGCGAAAACGAACTTACTGCATTTCCGGATTTCTTTGCGTATAGCTCTAATAATTGTTATTGTAGTTGTTGACATACTAGTTGCCTCTGAAACTCCTGTAGCTGTTTTCGCTGTTGATTTTGCAACTGTATTATAGATGTCAATAGGTCTTCCATCATTTAAGAAGTTGTATCACGAACCAATTCTTAAATAACCTACCTGTGCTTCGAAATCCTCGTCGTAGGATGTATCCTCTGTCTGCAATTCCGTGTACCGCCACGATATTGTGACGGATGGTTTTGATACATTGTATCCGTGTCGTAACAATACACACGGTAACAATGCCACCGCAATAACAAAGTAACGATATAACAATCAATATTACAAACAGACTAACCAACTGACACTTTCCGACTTCACTGAGATTCAACTCGAACTAACACACAAGCTTCATTCCGACCGCTATTATTTATAATCGCTGTGTCCAGTATATTTCTCGCAAGGGGACGCCGTAACTCTCCTCACAACATACACACACTTATACACACACACAGACACACACACACACACACACACACACACACACATATATACACATATATACATACATACATACATACATGCATACATATATACATACATACAAAGATGCATGAGAAAGACGACATAAAAACATAAAGGAAATGCTAGCTTGACGCACAGTAAATTGGAAGAAAACTTTAACATTCCAATTATACGCTCTCCTACTGAAAGGATAGATAAGGAGAGTACAATAGATGAAAACGGCAAAGGTGCCTGAAGTAGACTGTCAGCGCATGCTGAAATGACCGGAAGAGGAAGACGTTGGCCTGAGGTGTGGAGGGCAAGGGGGACAACAATGACCTAGTATGTGTCGTTAAACAAGCACGTGCACATCTATGGAGATAATGTGTGCCTGTGTATATGTGTACCTGTGTATATGTGTACCTGGGTCTGCAACTGCTCGCGAAAAAGTACGTGCGTGTATATGAAGCGATATGTAAGTATTTATATTGTATATATAGATACAAAGATAAACATATATATATATATATATACATACACACACACACACACACACACATATATATACATGTATATATATATATATGTATATATATATATATATATATATATATATATATATATATATATATATATATATATATATATATATATATACATACATGTATACATACATACACATACATATATTGTGCATATATATATAAGTATATTGAATGCATATAATATGAATATGTGCATATGAGTCAATATGTGCGTGCATGAATATAGCTAAATTCCAATGGTATAGTATAATATTTACTATCTCCTCAAAGCAACAGCATGTTGATAATTATTACGATTTATCTTATCACAAAACATTTTTTTCAACTATGTGTGCGGTTACTATACAGGCGATTATACTAACATTAGAATTTAGTCTATGAGACTGAGGTAATATTGACTTATAGATATTTTTCTAACTTGCAAACAACAAATAAAATTAATTTTTGACACAAGAGTGAAAGGTATTAATTAGCAGTACGTAATTTGGTCGGTAAACTACATATTCTGTTATGCCAGTCTAGATATATAATTTGTAGAAATAAAAAAGTATACGTCATATATCACCACCAATTTTCAAAACTGAGTGGATAGTCATGACACTCTCCTATGCTTTTTATAAATTCGGTTCCCGATTTCTCATGTGGTGTTAAACAATTTAATAGCAGCGATTTTGATCTTTATATTAATCCATCAATAATATAATATGGGCCCTCATCCTTTACGCTGATACACATACTCAACATAAACATGTGTTTGATCCTCCATATATGAATATGTGTGTCTAGTAAAATATATACAGTATATATATATATATATATATATATATATATGTGTGTGT
>NC_068983.1:153406326-153410484 GCF_001194135.2 Octopus bimaculoides | reverse complement strand
GTGTGTTGTGTGTGTGTGTGTGTGTGTGTGTGTGTGTGTGTTTCTTTGTATATTTTTTGCATGCGCATACACATATGTATGTTTGTCTGTTAAAATATACACATACATATGTACCCACCCACATACTCACACACACACCCACATACGCACATACGTACGTAACCCATTATTTATGAATGACGCAACAGCCAGAAGCATATTTTTCGAAAGCATTAGAGACTTAAAGATCAGCTAGAAAACAGGAACTAGTTTCTCTAAAAAAAGACCCTAAGTTGCTATGTTAAAATATAGTAAATGTAAACACAAAGGTGCAAGGTACATTTGCCATACATGGTATATCATTCATTCTTCTTTATTCAATAATTGATTTAAATGCTGTAAGCTGAATATTATTGTGGCAGAATAAATTTTTGTCAACATTCACTCCCAAATAGGCTTGAATGCGTTATCAGAAAAGAAAATCCCTCATGTATTTCCACAAAACCAGACACTTTCTATTGTTTTGTAAATTTATATTTCGGTGTATATATGATGAGAGATTCATAAGAAACGTAGGCAGTAAATAATTGTATAGAAACAGATATGTTGAAATAAAGATGCCCCGAAATAATCCGGTATGCTATATTGATAATAGTATTCAGCTCTACTAGCTTTAGGGATAACCTCTTTTTTCACTTCCGACTTTGTATGGGTGTTTTCAATACTACCGTATATCATAATATAGTTTATTTTATTTATATCCTATTATATATCATGAGATATAGTCTTACAATATAAAATTAGGTACTTGATTTTCACGTATTGTCTGTTTTAGATTATATTATATTTGAATCGATATTGGATATCGTCTATAAAGCAATTCACATTGTGTTCACCCTCACCATACATATATGTGTGGTGGGTGCGTGAGTGTGTGAGTATGCGTATTAAAACAAAGTTAAATGCATTAAAATCTCTACAGTCTTATATTAGCCTAACCAGCAAACGTAGAGATATAATTTTCTAGTAGGTAACGCTTGAAATAAACACATTTTAAGTAAACTTCTATACGATAATTTAACGTGTGAGGCTTAGCATAGTCGTTAAGAATTTTGATTTTCTCTGCGGTGCAGACATTGCATTAGCTGCCCCCATTAATATATTGACATGGATGTTCGATCTTTCACCTGATATTATATGGGGTTCCTTGATCTTTTAGGTGCCACAGATAGCTGGCCAGTGACGTGACAAAACATCTTTCTGGGACTCTGATTACTGGTGTTTGCAGAAGCGTCGTTTGAAAAATGTGCTGGCTGATCCGATATATAGACAAGCGAAAGTCGAGAAGAGAAGGATAGTAGTAGGAGCACTATCTAGGAGCACACCCTGTGGGTTATGTCGACTGAGCTATTTATGTGGGTACTCCAACTTATGTTATTTTCAACAGTAACATTGAGGCATCTAGTGGTGTTTGAGGCCTCGTAAATGTATGTATCTTTCTCTCTCTTTCACCCTCTCCTCCTAATATATATATATATATATATATATATATATATATATATATATATATATACATACATATATATGATTTTATATTTCTCATTGACTTATCATCTTATATCTTTCAGAAAATAATCTCTGCGCATATGATGTAACAATCGATACGCAAAGCATTGTTAGCAAGACAAAGTGTAATATTATTTGTTTAAGATATAGTTTTCCATAAAGCTTGTCATATAATGCAAAATTGTCAAAAGGTTCTAAGTACAAAAATCAAAATTAATCGCTTTTGCAAAATTCAAAAATATACATTTACAACGAACATGTTTTAAAATATTTTGTATTTGATTGTGAACAAAACAACTTATGTTATCAGGGATGTATAAGTTAGCGACAATGTGAGTGATGTTAACTGTCATCTTTTCTTTTTAACAGTCCGTTTTAAATATATATATTTTTTGTTGGAAGCAGATTAACGTTCCTTCCACTATTAGTATATTTCCAAAAGATATCATTGATTTCCAATGAAGAGTTTTATTGGAAAATAAGTGTGTTTTAATACTGCTACATACTTTTGCACAAAGACAACAGTTTTAGGGTAAGGGTCAGTGGAAAACATTGACCCTATTACTCAGCTGGTATTTATTTCATCGTTCCCCGCAAGGAAGAAAGACAAAGTTAGTTTCAGCGGATTGTGAAATCAGAAAGTAATTATTTGGAAGATATCCCATAACAAATTTTTCTGGGGATTTAACAGTTCTACAGGTTGCAACATGAGTAACTGATGTAGTTTTTTTCTCTACTATAAGCACAATGCTTGAAGCGTTTAAGTTATAGGGCCAGTCAATTACATCAATATCAGTGCTTTATTGGTACATATTTTTTATCGCGAAAGAAATTATGAAGTTCAAAGTCGATCGCAGTGGATTTTGAATTCAAAACACAAAACTGGAAGAAATATCGCGAAGCATGTTTCCGACAAGCTAACGATTTTGCCAGCTTGCTGTCTCACTGTAATTATTCTCGTCTGATTATACTTCAAGTATATCGATGCTGAACTCATGATGGACTTTCAAGTAAGAAAAAGGTATTTAGCTCTAAACAATAGGTTTTTTTTAATGGCGAGTGCATTCTTGTATGAGAACAAAATATGTTTTTTTAAAAGATTTTGATATATTTTAATAATTACAGGAATAGCAGATGAAATGTTGATATGAATATAAACGTATTCCCGTGGAATGGAACGCTTTTAAAATGCCAAAATTCAATTTACGATCAAATTCTAACAAAGTCTAGGCATACAACGATTACATAATTAGAATTTTTCTGTCAGTAGACATCAACATATATTCAGTTTATATTAGCTAACAGCATTACGGTAAGAAATATAATTCCAAACATGACAAAACACGTCTTTGTGGAAAACGAAGGTATATAACGTATAATATAGAAAACGTTCTAAGGATGCAAACTGGTAAAGGCTTTACCGTGCAGGGTAAAATACTTAGCGACATTTCGTCCGTCTTTACGTTCAGTGGTTCAAATGCCACCGAGGTCGACTTTGCCATTCATCCTTACCGAGACGATAATATAAGTACTAGTTGAACACTGAGGTCGATCTAATCGACTTACACACTTCCCCGAAATTGCTGGTCTTGTGCCAAAATTTGAAACCAATATATAAAACGTCACTGCCATAACATTCACATTTCAACCCACCGAACAAACTCTGGGAAGTGTGCATGTTTAAGTGTAGATATTGAAGTGTATATATTGAACACTTAAATACTAACTCATCATGTGATATCTATGAATATTGATTAATAGGTATATACTGGTATTAATAAAGGAGTATTGAGGTAAAAGAGCATTCTAATTATATATTAATAAAATGATATTCTAAGCAGCTTTTTATATGTAGTGAATATATAAGTATAAATATTAAACTATTTCTGAATAATTTTCTTTTCCCCCCTCTATTGTGGTAAAAGTTTTGTATATACTCAAAAGTATTCATACATTTCTATCCTTTTGTTAATATATTCTTTTTAATAACCCTCTGAATAGCCATAAACTTTATCTGTATACGATATAGCAACATTGTTTTAAAACATTTAACTATATCACTACATGATAAGGCTTCCCCTGTTTCATTATCAATGGTCTGCTGGTGGGCGACTCCCCTTGATTGTCAGCCAGCATCTTGGTTTAAGTTTTGCTTTACTAAGCCTCATGATTTTATGACTACATCAACCATGATTTCTGTCTCCTCTCTCACTTCTAACCCTAACAGAGAATGCCCTTTATTTTCTCAAGCCTTAGATATATAACTAGTCTATAAATTAAAACTAAAAACAAAACAAATACAATCAGTGACAGGCAGAGTTTTCTTGGCATTTTATTTATTAACTTATTTGTTGTAGCTGAAGCAACATTTTCTTTATCTATCTCCTTAACTTATTGGAGATTTTAGGTATAATTATACAAATGTGTCTATCTGTTCTAATTTAATTAAATTCTCTGTCTTTGTGCAGCTGAGGATTGCTCTGCAATTTAAATTGATGTAATGATTACATTGTTCAATTAAATGGAGTTGCATAAAACGATCGTACTGCATTACCTCTGGATATCCTTGTTGCTTATTATGATATATATATATACACACACATATATGTATAT
>NC_068983.1:153404591-153406170 GCF_001194135.2 Octopus bimaculoides | reverse complement strand
TATATATATATATATATATATATATTGTAAAATGGTTTGTTTTATAAATAATTTCATGTTTTTTTCATTAATGGAAACTTCATATGAAAAGAAAATACTTGATTTGAAATAACGCATGAGTAACACAGCCCCACTGCAAGTTATATAAAATATAATGAACATAAAGAAAAATGGGAAATAAAAACTCATCATCAAACAACAGAATGCTGCGCACTGCTAGCTGCGTTCAAAGTGTACTTTTAAACAGCTCGTAATTAGGAAAAGGAAATCGTAACTCGCAACCGGACACATAAAATTGGACTACTAAATGATGCTGAAAACATATTACAAACAATTCTTTCTGTGAATTGAGTAATTAATATAAAATATAAGCTTAGAATGTAATTCAATATCACCTCCTTCAACTGAGTGATATAGTTTCGAATCCAACAAAACAATACAAATTATCAACAATTATATCATTTTCCTTCGAGCTGATACAAATAATGGAATTTCAACTCCTAGTTTCAAACCAAATTACTTCAATGAATATATGAAAAATTCTACACATTATAGAGCATTTTAATGCAGGTACAAATCAAGACATTTGCAGGTAGACTAGTCAGCGATGTCATCTCTAACAGTGCATCGCTCATACCTATTTCTTGTATCTCAGAGATAGAAAACGAAAGAACCAGAACTTAATCGAAACTATTATCTTCATAATAAGCAGGACAAAATGCCGGAGTGAGGGCATATTATGTATATTAAAAACAAAACGACTAGCACATATTTTAATCGAATACCTTCACCTTCTGCATGTAAAGAAATTTCAAGCTTTACACAAATTTACAAGGTAGGAAAATGACCAAGTTCACATGTTAATTAAAGAAAATATATTGAACACATGAAAACAGAGATAGGCAATAATATGTCGAAGTATGGAAATGATCGATTTTATAGGCTAAAGATTATAAGTGCTGCTTAGTTTAACAAATTTGGAATGTGAAAATTCCAGTACGATTCGAGTTGGATTTGAAATCAAAATATAAACATTTGTACTCAAGAAATAATTTAATAAAATATATATTGCCTTCATAAGCGTATAAATATAGAAAATTAATCTGTTATTAATAAAATTTCCCCGTTATGAATATTTTGGTAAAATCACTACAAATATTAAAACAAAAATATATTGATGTTCATCAGGGTTTTATTGCTAATTTTATTATTTGTTCTCTAATCAGAAAAATGCTGACATTGCGTGAACATGATTTCCATACACTATTATTCTTAATTCATTTTCCTCCAATTCTTGTAATTGTTTGATGTTAATTATTGTTTTATATTATTTATATATATTTTATTGATTTTTGTACTACTCAGATTGGAATTATTAAAATAGCTTATAATCTTACTCTAATAAATAAATGTGTGTATCACATACAATGCAATATTTTGTCTGAGCAACCACAAATAGCAACATATAATACACTCTCACCATACCTAATACATATGCGCATGCATAGATATTTATCTGTGTCTGAATGTTATATGTATGTAGCTGTGTGTATGGTTATATATATATATATATATATAT
>NC_068983.1:153399908-153403963 GCF_001194135.2 Octopus bimaculoides | reverse complement strand
TATATATATATATATATATATATGATGGTTGTCTACTCCTTATGCAGAGTCCTACCACCTCTTGTACGTACACCGTATACTCATCACAATTAATTTCTCATCTTTGTGTATCTAAAATGTCTATTGTGACCTTAGTTAGAATTGCACACATCATGGCAAACAGAGCATTGGAAGGTGTGCGCAGATGTATAAACAGAATAGTGAGTTTTACATATGTCCGCAAATGAGATCTGAGTCCAGCGAAAGAAAGGCATAACCTGTCACAAAGTGTTTACACAAAGCGGTCATTGTGTTTCACCTTCTGTGTCGTAACGTTTTTATTTAAATCTTTCTTGAGTCTGGTATGTACTATCCTGGACTCCTCAAACGCTTTTGTCCACTCCATACTTTTGTTCGCCATCTAGCTCAATTCGAAGCAAGAGTTTCTATGGTCTTTCGACTCGTTCCAAGTGACTCCATGGTAGTCCTTATGCGTCCTTAATCTTCTTTTTAGGTTTAGACCGATTGCATTTCCCCTCCGCAAGCTCGACATAAAACAGATTTTGGGGTGCGTGGTCAAACGCCATTCGAATAATATGGCCACACCATCTAATTTGATTTTTCGGAATCATTGATTTAATTGAAGTGATGCCTGCAGACGAAAAGATATCTGTGTTTGGAGTAACAAAATGCTCCATTTAATGTTTAAAATACGGCGAAGGCATTTTTGGTGGAATTGTTCTAACAATTTGCAATGTCTTTCATTACACGTCCATATTTCAGAAGAATACATTAACAAAGGTAAGACAAACGATTTGTACAGATCGAATTTTCTGTTGTTATTTATATGTTGTTGGCTCCAAACGCGTGACTCCAAACCACCAAACACTTGTACTGTCCTTCGAATTCGCAGATATATTTCTGTTTCCAGATTTCCATCATTTTGTACAAAACTTCCAAGGTAAATGAAAAGGTCAACAACATCAAGTAGCTTACCCTTAACGAACACTTTAGGAAGTGGGAAACAACACCACGTGCAGGTTGAAACACTACAACAGTTTTTTCAAGTTGCTGGTCAAGACAGAATCACCACAAGGTGTGTCAAATGCCGATACAAAAAAATTGCAAGACCGTTTCAGAGTGACAGACTAGATCGCAATGGTCAGCGTACAAAAAAAAAATCCCTAATGAGTGAAGTAAGCAGCTTTGTTTTGAATTTCAGTCTGGTCATATTAAAAACATTCTCTGTTGTTCAAAATTTTATGTAAATACTCTCCAAGGAGTTTTGAAAAAAACGTGTGACAGCACAACAGCAATGTATATTGCAAAGAGGGGGGCGGGTGCATCAAGGTCTCCTTGCTTTATTCCATTTTCCATGGCAAAAGAATCACAAAGTTTACCACCAAAATTGACCCTACCCTTCGTAACTTGATGCAAAGCCTTGATCATGTTCACAATTTTTTCTGTTCCATCGAATTAGCCGCAGAGCATTTCGATTAAGAGTACTGAATGCTCTGCTTGAATCAAAAACGCAAGATTCTGTTTAATGCACTTTTTCTGAAATTGTCTGATACGAAAGGTACAATCAACTGTCCACCTGAGGAGCGAAAAACACATTGAGATCCAGACAATATATTTGGAACTATCAAGGTATTTAAACATTCTAACACAATGTGGGCAAGTACCTTTCCAACTACAAACAAATCCCGCAAAAATTACAACACAGTTCATTTGGGCCCTATTTATACAAGGAGACTAAAGTAGCATCAATCCTGATTGGGGCACTTACTCAGTTCTCCGAAAGTCACAAATTAATATATTCAAGAGTTCAAATATTTTGTCACCCCCATATTTCAAGACCTCTGCACAGATTTCATCAAATCCCGGAGATCTTTTTGTTATTTAGCATATTCAGAGCTATATAAATGTCATTTCGAGTTGGTTCAAATTCCATCTCAACTTTAACTGGAAGGTGTTCGATTATTTTATCATTCTTATGTCAACGGATGATAGTCTATTCTAAAGTACAGAAAAATGTTCTACCAGCACTCATGAATAGAAACGGTGTCAGTCGAAAGCAAATGTTCATTTGCCGTTCTCACAGGAGCTATTGAAGAAGATTTGGAGCCATACACCTCCTTAAGAATAGAGACTCTTGGTACCATTTCTATCAGCTGCTTCTTGCGCCATTTTTCTCTGTCATTCCACCATTCCTGTTAAATTTTCCTTAGAGCAGTCTGCACTTTCCCGTTTTGTTTTCTGTAACCTTCGTTTGAGTTGGCTTTCAAGGATTGAGAAGGAACTGCATTGCCTAAGATTTGTTATTCTAAAAGTACATCATAAAAATCTTGGGAATTGTCCGAAAACCAGTCCTCGAGATATAAGTTCCACTGAAGAACTTGCAGCCCGTAATTCTTTTGGTATGAGATCTTCCGAGAAGTTGTTTGGATCAAGATTGATACATTCTATAGTATCGTGGATTTCTTGCAAGTTGCTTGGTGATTTGAAGTTTGCATCATTTAAGTTTTCGGATTCCTTAGGACCAAACCATTTACCCACGTACTAGACGATGTTCAGTGAAGCTCTCTTCTCCTCTTATGGCCTAAACACTAGAAACATCTTTCATATCACGCTTTCTGATCAAAATATAATCTATGAAATGCCAGTCCTTAGATTGTGGGTGAATCTAGCTGGTTTTATATTTATTTTTCTGTTTAAGCAGAGTGTTAGTAATAACCAGATTATTTTCAGCACAAAATGTCAAAAGAGCTACTCCATTTTAATTTCATTTTCCAATCCCATGTCGGTCTAAAACAGATCATGAAATGTAGGGATTTTCAATTCTTGAGTTGAAATCTCACAATATTACCAGCTTGTCAGAAACTTGTACTTTCCTCAATAATTGTGCTAGATCATCATAAAACTGTCCTACAGTTTCATCAGAATTAACCATTTTTGGTGCATAAAAACTGACAGTGGTTAGAAACCTACATTTTATCAATATTATATGGCATGTCATGGTTCATTCAGATATACCATTTGGAAATTCTACAATGGAGGATACTAATGAATTCTTGAGAGTAAAACCAACACCAGTTTCTCTACAGCGACTCTCAAGTAGGCCTGTCCAGAAGATAGTATATCCATAAGTAGTTTCCCTTAGTTGACCCTCACCAGAGGGACAAGTTTCAGAGACAGCAACTATGTCAAGGGAATCTTTTTTAAGCTCACATGCTTCTTATTTCTAGAAGTGTATTCACAAACCCACAGCCAAAATTCAGAAGATGTTTATTTATTCATCTTCTTGAAGATTGTTTGACCATAGTGGCAGGATGACGACTGGACTTCACTTGTGACACACTGGGACACTTACTGAGCCAGACTTGATCCCTTGACGTTCCCAAGCCTTTTTGTCATTTACTCAATCTGCTTGAGACATTTCAGAGTAATTTGGAACTGCATTTTGGGGTTTCTGCCAACCAATCCAAAGATTTTACTAAAATTCGGTGTAGAAAAGTACCTGTGCAGATGAATATTTTCAGTGGGTGTAGCTTGCACTACACTACACTTACCTACTGGCCCAAGAAGTATGACATGAGAATTGAAAAAAATCGGGAACTTCCAAGGATTCAGGTTTTATTTTTGGAGATTACCTTATCCTAGGTTGATTATGAACCAAGGTTAAAGAGCTTCCACCCGCCTATGAGGTAGGCTATCATGTACTAGACACCAAACAGACATCCAAACTCTCCATAAACTGGTTAAGTATTATTCCGATGTCCAACGCATACATACATACATAAATACACACATACATACTTACATACATTAATAGAAAACAAAAAAAACAACGTATTATACATATTTATACATATTTGTTGAATGACTGTTGAATGCTCATGACTTCATCCGCCCCTTGACGTTTCTTATT
Source organism: Octopus bimaculoides (assembly GCF_001194135.2). Lineage (NCBI taxonomy): Eukaryota > Metazoa > Mollusca > Cephalopoda > Octopoda > Octopodidae > Octopus > Octopus bimaculoides. The sequence goes on along the minus strand of NC_068983.1, from coordinate 153,400,053 downwards.
TTTCGTCCTACAGGGTGTCCAACTGCCACGCTCCTCACCAAGCAAGCGAGCTTCGTGGGGTTGCCAGTTAAGTAGCCGACGACACTATTTTGTAGTAGGTTATATACGTATGTATATATATATATATATATATATATATATATAT
>NC_068983.1:153393770-153399511 GCF_001194135.2 Octopus bimaculoides | reverse complement strand
TATATATATATATATATATATATATGTATACATATATACACACATACATAAGTAATTGTTGTCGCTGGAATACCAACATCAAACTGTGACACTGCGTGTCCTTTCTCGACCAATCGCAGGCTAACATCCAGTAATAAACAATAAACAGTGACTTTCTCCTGTTGACATCTCTATTCTGATTCCAGTGGCTGAATATACGTAGATATCTAGATTTATAGATTTATCTACCATCCTCGACTAGTCGCTAACTTTATCGGTAACAACACGTGCCTTAGTTTAAATCATTTAATCGTCAACATAACTTCTTAACGCCGAAAAACAGATATTTTATTTTCGTCAATGAAGATATTTCTCTGAAATGCTTTCATATCTCAGTCAGAATATCTGGCGCTGAGGGCTGATTTAGGTATATTTACACTATTGGTCTACAGCGAGAAATTTTCTCCATAAGAACACACAATGAATGACTTTTTGTACGAGGGGAGTATGAAATGTCTTGAGCCGCAAAAGAAAAAAAAAACATGGTACAAGATTTCTGATGAAGGTACAAGACTTCTGATGGTAGTACAAGACTTTTGATGAAGGTACAAGACTTCGAGGCTCAAAGGCGTTGAAGGCTCAAATCTTTTCATACACCCGTCGTATAGAAGGTCGAACGTGCCACTGGAATAATCGAACAGGTAATAACATAGCATGTGTACACATCACTACTTAGTGCTCCCACCCCGTAATTGTTGTTGTCTTCTGTTCCATTTCAACGCTGATCAAGAAGACACTCGTTCATCCAATCTTCTTATGATCTTCTATCATTATATTATGAGTGGAGTACATGATTTGAGACAAATTTTACTGCCATTTCTATAATAATGGAAGTATTATGGCGAGAGTTCACGCTGATTCACTTATTATATATGACTGAATAATGTACGTTGTGATGTCTATGACGTTTCGGTAATCATATGAGCCGAGTAACAGAGATCTATTGATGCAACGTAATATCTTTGCTCAGAACATGAGCAAAGCAGGGTTAACCACAAAACCATATAATAATTCTTGAGCGTGCCTTATCAATTTTAGTCAAGACAGTAATTAAAGTTTAAATGACTTTAATATGAAGATTATAATCAACTGAACGCATACATTTATGATTAGAAACATCATATTTCACATGCAACATGCCGATTCGTTATATGTTATAAATGTTGAGATTGTAGGTGGAGAGGATAAACAATTTCTGTTTGATCTGTTGTCTCCGACAAGGATTAGAGACATATGCTGAAACTATAATATTCATGTATTAACGCGCTCTTGCAACTATATTTCCTGGTCTATATGCGTTTGATGCCGTGTATTTATAGTAGCTTATTATATAGATTGCAATCCCCTACAATTCATAAAACACAAGGAATATTCATTACTTTCCATTGAAAACAGGCGGTTGGATAAAAGTAATATTGCGATAACTGGGATTCGAAACTTCTACAATAATTATTCTTAATTGTATGTATGCATTCACTCTCGTTCTTTACAGCAGCGTTTGTATAACAATCATATAGCAATGGTGAAATATATTTTTCGCCGTTATTTCGAGCCCAAACCGTCACACTAAATTATGAACCGATGCAGTAATGCTACACATTCACAAAGATAGATAGATATCGATATAGATATATATGAATATATATACGCATTGCACAAAAGGGCATATACATATAGGCGATTCTTCCTTTAATCACATCATATGGAATAAGTATTAGGTAACATTAAGAGAATGTATACTTATATAAATATGACGGTATCGTTTGTTGCGCTAGGAACATAATACATGTACTAACATTGTTTATGATACACGGAAGTAATTGAAAACAGACAATAGCACGCTCTAAACGACTGGGTTAGTTACGGTGATGTAAGACAGCTATAAAAGTCACAACAAAATTACTGTTTGCATAGAGATTTTATGTAGACAAATAAAACATATTGATGAATTGTGATTCTGACATGGAGAATTTTGCAATAAGACAAAGACATTATCATACACACACATGAAAATACAATAAAATAAATGCTTTCACAAAAGTACTCACGAATACACGGGATACAACTGAATGTAGTATGATATATAATCTAAGTTCATATTCTGTTGACTCTTTCAGTGAGTAGTGTGTGATTATAGTTTGTGTATCAGAAGGCAATTGCAACAGCGACTTGAGTTTATAAATGTATAAAAATGAAAAAGGCTTCTTAATCAAACATACAATATAGTGCGCGGTGCCTCTGTGTGTGCGCGCGAGCGCGTGTGCGTGTGTGTGTGTGTGTGTGTGTGTGAGTGTGTGTGTGCTTGAAATTAAATAAATCGCATGAGAACAGTAAATTATGCAATGAACTTCATTAGCTTACAACTGTTCTTGCAATGAGAGACAGTGCATTGAGAGCTGAGTGCTTGTGCAATTGTTTATAGGTTCCAAGGAACTTCTAAAATGAAGTGCCCAGGAGACAACTATCGCAATGTCTAAGCGAGATAGTAATATATATATATATATATATATATATATATAGGTGAGGATAAGCTATGCGATAAGGAGTTTGCTCTCCAATCAGATGATTCCGAATCAGTCTCACTGCGCGGCAAAGCCCCAGGCCAGCCAGCCCCTAGAGTTTGGGACTGGTAGACGGAAAGAGATAAAAAGTCCGTCGTAAATATGTATGTGTGTATGTGTGTGTGTGCGTGTGTGTGTGTGTGTGTGTGTGTGCCTTGTGTGTATTATTATAAATAATAATAATAATAATAATAATAATAATAATAATAATAATGATAATAAAATCGAAAAATACCTTAGGACTGAGAACCCAGTTTCGAAACTTCCACAATAAACCTGATGAAGAAGGATGGAGAGTATATCAGCCGAAACGTTGTATAAACAGCAAAAAAGATGAGGACAAAGATCCGTCAGATGTAAATAATGTAAAATGCAATCCTGTCGTTCTAAGAACGATACATGAGATTTGAGAAGACCTGTTTTGAAGTAAACGTCAAGACAATAGGTTTGCTGATTAATGTAGCATATATATCTTTAAAAAAATGATGATGAAAATGATGATGATAGTAATAACATTAATTGAGAATAATGATAGTTATAATATCATTAATAGTAATTTTAATCATTGTTGTTGTTTCAGCTGGTATCATTATTAAATGATGTAATGTGGCGAGCTGGCAGAATCGTTAGCGCGCCGGGCGAAATGCTTAGCATTATTTCGTCTGTCGTTACGTTCCGAGTTCAAATTCATCCGAGGTCGATATTGCTTTTCATCCTTTCGGGGTCAATAAATTAAGTACCAGTTGTGTACTGGAATCGATGTAACCGACTAAATTCCTTTGTCTGTCCTTGTTTGTCCCCTCTATAAGAAATAAGAATCGTTAGCATGCTGGGCGAAATGCTTAGCGGTATTTCGCTCGTCGCTATGTTATGAGTTCAAATTCCGCCGAGGTCGACTTTGCTTTCCATCTTTCGAGGTAGATTGATTAAGTACCAGTCGCGTACTGGTTCGAGCTACTCGACTGGCCCCGTCCCCACAAAATTTCGCGCTATGTGCCTAGAGTAGAAAAGAATATCATTAATAATAATTTTAATTATTGCTGTGGTTTTAGTTGGTATTATTATTAAATGATGTAAAGCGGCGAGTTGGCAGAATCGTTAGCACGCCGGGTAAAATGCTTACAGGCATTCGGTCCATTTTTACGTTCTGAGTTCAAATGCATCCGGGGTAGACCTTAATTTATATCCTTTTGGGGTCGATAAGAAAAAGTATTAGGGTTGATGTAATCGACTATTTCCCTCCCACAAATTTCAGGCCTGGTATCTTTAGTAGAAAGGATCATTATTAAATGATGTAGAATAAAGTAAAATTACCAGAGTGGAAAACTAGAAGAGGAGTGGAGGTTGCAACAATACATAATGTGACAGTAGAAATATATATAAGATAGACTGTCTGCTATCTAATCAACTATAATATCTCTATGTCTACATCTACTTGGCATGCACTTAATAGAAGGACAAGTCGGTAAACTGTTCTGTTCAGTTAAGTAGGTTGTCTTTAACATTTGAAATACTTTTACCTGATGATTCCAATCCAGACAAATTTTCATAATGTCATGCACATTAATTCTGGTATTAAACACGGAACCCCTTCTCTACACATTTACTTTTGAAAATAGCTGTTTCATCCATCCCTAAACGTGTGTCATAAAAGTATACGACGGTTTTTAATCTTCATTATTTATTGCGGGTCCGTCGCTTCCGTGAGAATACAAACTTTTGAAACCTCATTCAACATTCTGTTTTTGCTCTGCTATAAAATCGGGAGTCTTTTTGTAATTTCTTTTGCAACACAGCAATGTAACTAGTATTAGTGGCGTAATAATATTTAGTGTTAGTACATATATGCAAATTAGTTAGTAAATATATGCAAATTAGTTACGTTGCGTGCGTTAGATAATCCATTGTGTTCATTCATATTCTTCCCCCACTAGTCTTCTTCCCCACCAAGCAACAATCAACAATGATGCCATTAACAAAACAGTCCCAGATGTCGATAGTTAAAAAACTCAACAATACAATGATTATAGAAAAGATCAAATCGACTAAGTATTTTCTTTCTGAAAGTAGGACGTGTATGCGTTTCTAACTAGAAGTGAGGTGTTGATACGTTCAAGTTAGAACATAGCTGAATGCGTTGGCAGCTGCGCAAATGGCATTTCTCAATTCATTTCAAGACCTCACTGATCATACTCATTACAAAAGCAAAAGAGGTAGAGGGTGGACAACAACCACTGAAGTATAACCTTCCTTAATATCACTGGCGATGTCTTTAACATCTTGAGGAAAATGCAGAATCATGATTCACATGAAATATCTTGTTTTTTTTTGTGTGTATATAATCCTTATTACCATCACCATCTGGTATATTATATACTTATATATTTACAGAGCTTATGCGTTTTCTCTTACAATACAACTGTTACTGAAATAGGAGGAAATAGTGTTCATGAGGACAAATATATGAGGATATTCTGTGAAAAACAATAATATGGCTTTCTCAACATCCTCAATTTAAATTGAATTTTTTATGTATATGTCACAAGTATCATCCGAAATTTCCCGACAAACACACAGCATATTTGTGGGAATAATTCGAAATATAATACTACAATTATCTAAACTAACTGCAGAAGGTATTATTAATTAATTAACGTTACCAGCGTTTACACTATAATGGATATTAAATGAATATTCCATTTTTAACATCAGTTGAATCTCAATAAGTTACCATCGAAATTGATGAACGTGCTACATCTTACTAATACATGCTCATAATATTTTATCCCACAATATGTACTGGCAGAGAAGTAATATTAATTCGTCTCATACTATCCCTTTAACGGTTGATCGGACCATCTCGTATGTTTGTTTTTCATGCTGTCAAATGTACTGTCTAATACAAATACACACACTCACACATACATACAAAAGTGCATTAAAGGATTTACGAATTACCGTCCAAAAGTTCCCGTTATTGATATATATATATATATATATATATACATACATACACACAAACACACACGCATACACACACACGCACACACTCACACACACACACACACACACACATATATATATATATAGATAGATAGATAGATACATAGATAGATAGATAGATAGATAGATAGATAGATA
>NC_068983.1:153391410-153393707 GCF_001194135.2 Octopus bimaculoides | reverse complement strand
CTATCGTCTAATAATGTTGCCGTTATTTCCAGAATTAACTTGTTTCCTGAAAGATGCAGCTGTAGATTATAAAGATATTTTCGATACAAGATGTACACTAATATTGTAAAAGTTGAATTTATCATTTACAATTTCTCTTCAACAATTGCTGTTTAATGTATACACACACACGCACACACACACACACACACACACACACACACACACACACACACACATATATATATATATAGATAGATAGATAGATACATAGATAGATAGATAGATAGATAGATAGATAGATAGATAGATAGATAAGGCAAGGAAGAAAATGGAGAAAAATATTGAATTAACATCAGCTGCATTTATTTGTTAATAACAGTCATATTCATAATAAATAAATAAAAATAAGTGAATATAACTCTACGGTTACAGTTGTTTCTACTTGGGGGGGGGGCATGATAAAGCACACATCATACAAAAATTGTTCAAAACTCCAAGAAAAATTGAACCCTTAAACTTCATCAGAGAGTCTACATTGGTAAGAATTAAATAAATAAAAATGTAAAATAATAAAAATAGCAAAAAAGTAAAGTCTAACGTAATATCCGGAGGTTGTGAGATCAAATCTCATTTCAATTTAATGGTGGGGATAGTAAAGATTAACATTATAGGGTGGGGTTAATGGGATGAGCCATATAACAGGCGTCATTAGTTAGAAACTAAAAACTATGCAGCAGCTTAGAAATAAAATTTATTTAAGGAAAACAGGGTTTGGGAAACCATTACGTAATTATATCAATAAAGGAATAATTGAGGTATAAATTAAGTGTGATGTTATAATTTACTAGCAAAAGAATGTCATCATAATACACCTATGATAAGTACGCTAAGGCTAGATCAATCGTACAACTTAATTGGTCAGCTAATATTTAAAAACAATAGCGTTGTATCGGGTTTGTCAAAACTATCAATAAAATGCAGAACAAATTTAAGAAAATATTGAAGGAAAATCTAAGAAGAAATTGTCTAAGAAACCTTAAATACTAAGGGGGATAATTACGTTATGAATATTTACGTTATGAATATTTCTAAGATAAATTTCTAATTGAAAAAATAATTATCTAAAATAAAAAAAATTCAATTTTATGAAATATCGCTAAAGTGGAGGTAACCGTGCAAAACATTTACACATTAAAATATACGAAAAGCTATTATCTTATACCAATAGCTCCTCATACGTTACATTTCAATGTTAACATAAATAAGATTTGAAAATAAATACCCGGATATGAAATATAATATACAATATATAACACATTATATATAACATATAATTTTTAACATATACCACACAATATATAGAATTTGACAATCAGTGAAATTATTGAAATGAAATCTATAGTACCAACTGGATGCCACGTCTATAAATATTATCCTCCTCTTCAATATATAAAGTACTCCCATTAAAGTCAGAGAGAATAAAATCATAGTGACAAATAAATGACATACTACTTAATATATAATATATAATATATATGAATATTTGGTACAATATTACAATATACGCAAAATATCAAAATATACGAGAAATATTAAAATATTAAAATTTACGAAGATCATGAATATTTGGTAATCTGGTAATGAAAATAGGTGTTATATATAAACGCATATATATAGTCACCCCCCCACACACACAGACGTCTTTCATCCAAATATACACAGAACATACACACACATATACAATATATACACGCCTATATACATACACATACACAAATAAATAAATATACATAAGATAAAATATAACATGTTCATACATATACAAATATACTCACATACACTCACACCGACACACTCATATCATAATTATATATATATACATACATATACACATTTATACACACACATGTACATATATATATATATACACACAAGCATGCACATAACTATGAACATAGGTATACACATACATACACACGTACAAAGTCCAAAAAGCTTTAAGAGTATATTTAAATTCATTTATTTTTATTTATACATTTATGTATAAGACTGTAATTAATAAATAGATCTAGCTGATATTTGTCAATTAAATATCTTCATTTTCTTCCTTGTCTTATAAATTCTGGATAAACTTTTGTTTACCTCCACTTATAACTATTATTCAATTGTACGATGTCTTTGCAACAGTAAGCATTTGGATATATATAAGTATTCCTCCAGTATTACATTTATTATCTTTTAGATGGTTGTCTAACCTCTAACTCATTTATACGTATATATATATATATAAATATATATATATATATATATATATA
>NC_068983.1:153389468-153391046 GCF_001194135.2 Octopus bimaculoides | reverse complement strand
ATATATATATATATATATATATATATAATTTAGAGAAAAAAAAACAATTATTTTATTCATCCATGAAATCCACAATCACATATAGAAAAATTTAATAAGAGAATACGCTAAAAAGACCTATAATAAAAATCAAAAAAGTACAAAGTAATAAATATTAAAATAGTAAAATAGTATGATTATATTAAATGAGCACTTTTTACTTCCCTTCCCAATTATGAATCCCTAATTCACTTCGTTTATTATGATCGTAATATCTTTGAAATGCTGCATCCCCTGTGATGTTGATCGCTTTGAGAGTAGACACACTACTAACCTCACAAATTTTCACCGAATCTCTAGGTAACGGGGACGCAAACACATTAACACCGGTTGTCAAGCAGGGGTGGGAGACAAACACGGGCACAAAGACATGAATCACACCTCCCATTAGAACATAAATTAGATTTTCAGCTACTAATTCTTCATGTCTTAATTTTATCGTTTGTTTCTTCCAGTATAGCTAATAATTCCAACTTGTGTATATTACCCAGTATGTAACACCCTAAAATATAAGGGCTTTTATCAAGGTGATACTGCAAACATGCAGCTATATGGCTTCAAGTTTATCCTGGATTATAAAATCAATAAGTTTCAGAAATCTGTCTTAATGCATATGATCCAAATCATAAAACTTCATCGTATATGCTTTCAGGCAGTTCCTGAGCGCTTTATGAGAATTATGTATTTTTAATTTTATAATCACTTTCATGTATGAGTTAAATGTTAAGTTTGCTAGATGTGTATCACGTAGTTAAAGTTAAATAATGTGTGTTTCCAAACGAATAATTTATTACTTTCATATATGTTGCTTTCTTCTAACTGCTGAAATGTATTGCATATCCTATAACGTTTAATTTAGTTATTCAGTGGTGTCGATGTCAAAGTTAACTTTCATGCAGTACATGACAATTACAGATTTCTACATTTCCGAGAGGGCATCCGTGTGTTTTATTTTTTTTTAACGATTACATTCTTCTGTAGGGTTAGCTATATATTTAAAGTAAACACATACACTTTTGTTATCTATACACTGTTTGTGATTTGGAAAAATGTTACGGTGCGCTTCGATATTATGCGCGCGAAGAAAATATATCAATTTTATGTAGTATTTATTTTGGATCTATTTTAAAACGAGGGCGCCAGTATTTTCTTAACGAAAAACTAACGAAACACTTTGAAACTTGGGACGCTGGTAGAATGTGTCATATAAAACAACTTTTACTCTTAGTCTTCTTAACAAAAAAAAGGAATTCGCAAGTTATTCCATGTTAAAGTTGTCGTATTTCTGCAATTTCAACCAATCACTGACGTCTATTCAGCTGAATAGAGTTACTGCTGGGCGGCCATAAAAATGTTATTCCCTGTGACATATTTCATCCGGTTTAATCGTAATTTATACGCATATATTGTTTATATAATAAATTACGCTGTGCGTATCTATGTGTGTAACAATTTTAGAGTTTGGATTCTAGAGTTAGGGTTAGTTTTAGGGTTAGGGTTAGGGTTACGGTTAACAGTCTAGTTAGGGTTAGGGTTAGG
>NC_068983.1:153382543-153389339 GCF_001194135.2 Octopus bimaculoides | reverse complement strand
GGATTAATACGATATACACCGTTACAGCGCTAACTGTTTTCAAATGAATAGACGTCAGTGATTAGTAGAAATTATCGAAATAAGACAATTTTTTACATGAAATAAATTCGAATACAAAAATATTTTTCTGTTCTATAACACAAAATAGATAAGTATACGAAGTTTGAAAGTCTTTCGGTACCAAAAACACTACATAAGACATAAATGAAAACTGGCGCCCCCGTTTTAAAATAGATCCTTTATTTTGATGGATAACATTATCGTATGCAAAATGTTGAAAAATATATTGAGAAACATTATTGGCTTAAAAAGTTCAATATCTCTGTTTGTAAAATAGAGTTTCAGCGGAAACTAATGTAATGATTAGTAATGAGAATGATAATTAATATTAGATATTACGACAAAGGCGGTGAGCTGGCAGAATCGATAGCAGGCCGAGCACATGCTTGGCGACATTTCGTCCGTCTTGGTGCTCTGAGTTCAAATTCCGCCGACGTTGATTGACTTTACCTTTCATCCTCATGAAGGCGATACATTAAGCAATAAATGAGTACTGGGGTCGATCTAATCGACTTCCCCCCCCCCTTGAAATTGGTGGCCTTGCGCCAAAACTTGAAACCAATATTATACATTGCACAAAGATGACGAGCTGGTAGAATAGTTATCGCGCCGTGCATCCGTCTTTACCTTTTGAGTTCAAATTGTCAGGACTTTACATCATCGAGATCGTTAACATAAGCATCAGTTGAGAACTGGGGTCGATTTAATCGACCGATTTCCTACTCCAAACCTGCTGGCCTTGCATCAAAATTTAAAACCAATATTGAATCTGGCACATCTGTAATATTATTGTATTTAATTTTCAGTTGGTAGCAATAAAACGTCATTCTGCTATGAAGAGAATTTCTAATAACTATTATCTTTATTTTTAACACATAATTAGCTATTGCTATAAGCTTAATTGTATAACTATCGTTATAAACCTGTTACAACTTGACGAACATTTGTCCTCATCTTGATTGTTTTTTAACACAATGTTTCGGCTGATATACCCTCCAGCCTTCAGCCTTCATCAGGCGTCTTGGAATTCTCATTTCTAATGTATCTTTTGATGTCATTATTATTATTATTATTATTATTATTATTCAGGTGATGACCTGGAATCGAACTCAGAATTTTGGGATTAGTAGCCCGCGCTCTTAACCACTACGCCATGTGCCTGTGGGCAATAATGGAGTGAATTTTAAGGTTTATAAATCTAATAGTATCCTATCCTTCCTTAATACCAGTTCCCATATGCTATTCATATCTGCACTCGTTCTTCTTATGAGGTTGTTGTGTCCTAGCATATGTGCTGCTTCTTTTAGGTTTCGTATTTTCCAATGGCGTTCTCTGTCTATTATTTTAACTTCATCCCACAGGGGGAGGTGGTCTCCATTTTTCCATATATGTTCAGATATACCCGATTTATCAATATGTCCCCATTTCACAGCTTTGCGATGTTCGTCTACCCTTATTTTGAGGGGGCAGCATGTTATACAAAGGCGAAACATGCCGCTCTTCAAAATAAGGGTAGACGAACATCACAAAGCTGTGATATAGGGAGATATTGATAAATCGGGTATAGCCGATCATGTATGGAAAAATGGAGACCACCTCCCCCTGTCGGATGAAGTTAAAATAATAGACAGAGAATACCACTGGAAAATACGAAAACTAAAAGAAGCAGCACATATGCGAGGACACAACAACCTCCTAAGCAGACCGAGTGCACATATGAGTAGCATATGGGAACCGGTATTAAGGAAGGATAGGAAAATATTACATTTATAAGCCCTAAAATTCACTCCTTAATTACTCACGGGCATGTAGTGTAGTGGTTGAGCGCGCGGGCTACTTAGCCGAAGTTTCCGAGTTCGATTCCAAGCATAACGATAATAATAATGTTCTTTATATAAGAGATGAGGAATTATGTACATTATTTACATTCGACGGATATTTGTCCTCATATTGTTTGTTATTAACACAACGTTTCGGCTGCTATACCCTCCAGTCTTTTTCGGTATCTTGGAAATTTCGAACCTGGGTTCTCATTCCTAAGGTATACTTCGATGTAGTTATTATTATTAGTAGTAGTAGTATTATTATTGTTCAGGTCACTGCTTGGCAATTATGGAGTGAATTTTAGGACTTATAAATCACATATTTTTCTATCCTACTTAATACCGGTGCCCATATGCTGCTCATATCTGCCCTCGGTCTGCGTAGGAAGTTGTGTGCTGCTTCTTTTAGTTTTCGTATTTTTCAGTGTTGTTCTCTGTCTATTATTTTAACTTCATCCTGCAGGGGGAGGTGGTCTCCATTTTTCCATACATGATCAGCTATACTCGATTTATCAATATCTCCTCGTGTAACAGCATTGCGATGTTCGTCTACCCTTATTTTGAGGGGGCGTCGTGTTTCGCCTTTGTATAACCTACCACAGCTGCATAGGATGGAGTATACGCAGTTTTGGTCATATTCTCTTTTATTGGTGGTTTCACTCGAAGGAGATATTTGCGAAGTGTTGTATTACTCTTGAATACTGTCTTGATGTCATATGGGCCGCATATCTTTTCGGAGAGGCCTTTCGCATAGGGTAGATAGACCGTGGACAGTTTATTGGCCTCATCCTCTTTCTTCTTCATAATTGGAGTGGATAGTATACCTTTGGGGTAGCCATAGTGTTAGTTTTAGTGGTGTTGATCCTAAAGCCAAATTCTCAAACTTTTAGGATCAACACCACTAAAACCAACACTATGGCTACGATATGTTGATGATACCTTTATACTTTGGTCCCACCAGGAAGATATCCAAGTGCTGTTAGATCATGTCAACTCAATAAAGTCATCCATAGAGTTCACAATGGAAAAGGAAAAAAGACATTCAACTGGCATTTCTGAACGTATTAATAACACGCAGCAAGTATGGATTTAGGACATCCGTATACCGCAAGCCGACCTTTACTGGACGATACCTCAATTTCAATTCCCACCATCCATACGGTTTAAAGAGAGGGAAGGCTCAGTGCCTAAAACTTCGTGCCCAGAATATAAGTAGCGATCGTGATAAACACCACGAAGAAATTATCAAGTTCTATAACAACATGTTATGCAACAACTACCCCAAAAGTATATTATCCACTCCAATTATGAAGAAGAAAGAGGATGAGGCCAATAAACCGTCCACAGTCTGTGTACCCTATGTGAAAGGCCTCTCCGAAAAGATATAAAAGATATGCCACCCATATGACGTCAGGACAGTATTCAAGAATGATACAATACTTCGCAAATATCTCCTTCGAATAAAACCACCAATAGAAGAGAATATGACCAAAGACTGCGTGGACTCCATCCCATACAGCTGTAGTAGGTTATACAAAGGCGAAACATGCTGCTCCCTCAAAATAAGAGTAAACGATCATCGCAACGCTGTGACACGAGGAGATATTGATAAATCGGGTATAGCTGATCATGTATGAAAAAATGGAGACCACGTCCCCCTGTGGGATGAAGTAAAAATAATAGACAATGGAAATGCGAAAACTAAAATAAGCAGCATTTCTCTAAATCAGCTATTAATCCCTGTTTAATTTGGGGGTTTCAGTTTTCTTTATCAAAGATTTTATCTAAAATCTAAGGTCCCAAAGTTTAGTTATTTGAAAGTCAAATGCTTAACTCTTTGCAAACATCAAATGACAAAACAACTGTTTTGCCCAAATGAGGTTATTGGTCACATGAGTTCTTAATATAGATGATTTATGTCTTTGTTTATCAGACGATTATGTCGAATATGTTTGCGTCTTGAAATGTATGCTTCGGAAATTGAATATATTGTGTGTGTGTATATATATATATACATACATATATATATATATATATATATATATATATGAGAGAGAGAGAGAGAGAGAGGTTGCGATGGGTAAATTGTCGCCAAATTATTCTTAATTTTGCGCATGCGCATTTTTTGCTTTTTGATTTTGTCGATTACAGTATAGTAAGGTTAGTGGAGCACCGTCTGTGTGGAGAACGGCACTATGACACAATTCACTCTGCCTTAAATTTGGAAACGACTTGCTGTACAGCTGTGGCATTCTCGCCGGAAGCTCCAATATGAACATTTCAGAGTGTTTGGGTGTCATTCTGAAGACAATTCAATCTGAGAACTTGTACTGAGAGTGATAAAAATCAAACACCCAGTCAACATCGTGGTGTTCGGAGCGATCACTGTATCAGGCAATTTCTTCGAATACATCACTCCTAACATCTGGCCACTTGACTCCCCAGACCGCAGCCCAATTGATTACTATGTATGAGGTGCAGTTGAACGAGAGACCAACAAAACTCCTTGTAACACCAAAGATGAACTGAAGGCAAGGATTACGGCAGCATTCACCACCTCAAGCAATGAGAACATCCAGAAGATTTGCTGGAGATTCCGAAGTCATGTGAAGACAGTTTTTGTAATTTTGGTAAATATATGTGATGCCAGTGTTATTTTCATTTTTGCATAATTTAGATGACAAGTTATTCATCGCACCCTGTATAATCATGTAATAATAAATACCATGTAAGGAGGCTCGAACAGGTTGAAGTATAGAAGTACCTTGGACACAAATCTCTGATTAATCTACATGTAAGAAAGAAATTAGGACACAGCTTGGCATAAAAAAAAGTTTAATATCTGAAGCAGAAAAAGTGTCCCAAATAAATTAAAAACAGGGCTAGCGTGAGCTCTCATTTCGTCAATAGACAATTATGGATGAGAAGCATGGACTTTGAATAAATTTGAAGAGAATGTTATCAATGCGTTCAAACTATGAATATACTGGAGAAATTTACGAGACTCTTAAGAGGGTCATTGGACAAATATGTTTTACAACAGCGACGTGAAAGAAAACTATTCGTAAGCATTGTGAAAAAACAAAAGCTCATCTCTTACGAACATGTTCGAAGGCGCATTGTGTTGGAAAACATTATAATGGAATGAAGATATGGGATAGCAGATACAGAGGAAGACAAATAACGCAATGGAGGAACGATATCATTAGCTAGTTGGACACGGCTGGCAAGGCAGCTGGAGAACTTTCGCTTAAAAGGGAATATTTTCGATTTAATGTTATCAATGCGCTGTAGGCGCACGATGAATGACGTGTATTAGTCTCTTACATATTCAGATTTAGTAATAACTGTTTGTTCGTTTTCATTTTTGTGATAATGCTCTTTGGCTCCCTGACAATCTACGTTTTTAGATAGAATCAGTTGTATGATTGGTTACAGCATGAACCATTTTACACGTCATTTGAAATATATGCATATATTATTCCATTATAAGATGAACACCGTAAATAATCTCCCATCACAATCAAATAGATAATGTTTGTTTATCATGAAATGAAGATAATTCTGACGTGCTGGGTAAGATTTTTTCCACATTTTTAGTGAGATAATCTTTCAGTAATCTATAAGTCATTCCTCTCCATTTTAAACAAACATTGATTTTCATATTAGGTTTTCATCCATGGCATATACAAGTTATTCGATTTGGACTGCTATTTATAGGATATTGTCAATGAATTATCATATCTCATCGTCATTTTGCTCCTCATTATAATCCAGGTTTTGGTTGTGTTCTCCATTATACCTTGTGCTACATGATGGTGTTATATTACAGAAAATGTCACACTAAGTGGCAATAGTGAAAATTGTATCATGGAGATAAACAAAGTATTTTCACTAACAAGACGAGCAGAATTATGCATCGATACCACGAGCTACCATCATGCCAAAAGTCAAATGGAAAGTGGTATTAAACTAGCTTACCGTGCACTTACGATGAAACTTGCACCGGCTTCGAGGAGTTGAGTACTTCAGAAAAAGCAGAGAGAGAGAGAGAGAGAGAGAGAGGGGGGGGCGGGGGCATAGGAAGGCCTTTTTTAAAAGCCTTCCAGTTTACAGCTAACCTCTTCGGAAAGCCAAAAGTCGGAGTTTATTACGCTCAGAAGAAGAGATGGTTAGCAGAGGAGCTGAGTGCTTTGCGACTCCAGAAGACACATTCCATTAGGAGAGTATCTGTTTCCATTTCCAACGCTGAAACTCTACAGCCCCTTTAACATGGAAAACTTCATTTTCGACGAAGAGTGGACAGTAGTGGCAAAAGCTCTTGCATGTTCATCTGCAGGGCCATCTGAGACCACGTGTAATACATATAAAAATTGCCCACTACTGTCAAGGAGGCGAGCAAAATTGTTACTGTTGATCTGGAAGAAGTTGGAACCTACGCCCTAGGCACACATTGAAGGCTGTGTTATCCCAAAGAATCTCAGCAGGATTTGATCAGATTCGACTGATATCTCTTCTACTACGAGTACATAGATATGAGTGTTCAGGTTGGTAGAGTCCCAGTTATGTATGTGTGTATGTGTGTGGAGGCACAATGGCCCAGTGGTTAGGGCAGCGGAAACTCGGTCATAGGATCGCAGTTTCGATTCCCAGACCGGGCGTTGTGAGTGTTTATTGAGCGAAAACACCTAAACCTCCACGAGAATCCGGCAGGGAATGGTGGCAAACCCTGCTGTATTCTTTCACCACAACTTTCTCTCACTCTTACTTCCTGTTTCTGTTGTGCTTGTAATTCAAAGGGTCAGCCTTGTCACACTGTGTCACGCTGAATATCCCCGAGACCTACGTTAAGGGTAGACGTGTCTGTGGAGTGCTCAGCAACTTGCACGTTAATTTCACGAGCAGGCTGTTCC
>NC_068983.1:153379211-153382352 GCF_001194135.2 Octopus bimaculoides | reverse complement strand
TCTGCTTTTAGCAATGATGTTTAATTTTACGTAAGGGTTACGTAATCCACCTTTTTTGAATGTCTGTATAATATAGAATATTTAGAAATAGAATATCTCCTCTCTATTTTCTGCTTTTAGCAATGATGTTTAATTTTACGTAAGGGTTACGTAATCCACCTTTTTTGAATGTCTGTATAATATAGAGATATTGTGTGCCTTTTTATTTTTGTCTCTAAAAGCCTCCAGGTATTGTGTGGTACATTTCCTTGAACGAGTTGCGCGTCAATCCGATATACACTTTGCTAATTCGTTGGGATCCGTAAGTTTGACATTCTTTACGAGATTTTTTCGAGACAGATGTAGTTTTTAGGGCAGCGGTTTGGAGATCTGAAGCTGCACTGTCTTTCAGGTATCTATGGTGTGTTTACTTTTATTGTGATTGACTATTATTGCCTCTATGTAGGGGCGGCAACTACAGCTAACTTTCACTGTGTTTCTTTTGAAAACTTTGTGCTATCTGTGTGAGTGTGGGAAGCGATTGCCTAGGTTAGTGACTCCATTCATGCTATAATATGGGTTAAAACATACGATTTTCCTCTGTCTGCATCATCTTGGTCTATTTGTATTTTATTCAGTGTAGGTTATGTTATTCTTGAAGTTGAACCTTTCTAATGCAGCATTACAGTGTGGGGCGGCTTTTCCAAATGTGTCGTTCTCGGCCGATAAATTTGAGACTCGCCTGCTAATATTGTTAACTAATTGTGTTACGACTACTGGTAGGTGGTTAGAGTCTATGCCTATGTACGATGCTTCCTCATTTGGGTTAGGATAGGGTCTAAATTTGCGTGCGCTAAGGTTAATGTTAATATGTAGAAAAGTGAGTTCTGTGAGGTTGGTACTGATTGTGGTTCTTAGACTTAATAGGATAATAAATATTTTGAGTAATTTTTTTTTATTTTATTCATACAGTGTCCGTTTTTATTGTGTACTACACCCAGGCCATCATCCCTATCAACCTATGTTAGCTTTTTCCTTTTCTAAAGATATCTAGGGTATATATATATATATATATATATATATATATCGATGACACACATCAGGCATCCGCACGCTGTATATTAAAACACGAGTAAGTTTTTGTGAAAATAAATTATTGCGGTATACTTCGATGTGGGTTGTTATCCATATTTTCAGCAACAATGACAAGAATTAAAACAGGCACGCATACATACTTTTATTATTATCCTAACACTAGGAGGGAAGTATGAATGTGGAATATATTTGAGGATATTTAACTTAGAAACATTTCACGTATATTAATTCAAAAGGACATTTTTTTAGTTTAACAACTTCAAAATTAATTGTGTATATAAAATAACCAGGAGCACAAATGGAGTTCAATATAGTGCCTTTATACGAGACAATGAACTGGAATATACTCAATCACAGTGGGTGACATTAGGATACCTTCCTTCGGGGTGAAAAAAAACATAAGGTTGCATATTTTACGTGAAGCCTAACTTTACCAACATAGAATGTTTAAAATAGATTGGTCATTAATAAAGATAGATTAAAGTAGTAAATTAGGACATGTGAAGTTTACGTATAAATGTGGTTTAAATTTGGCTTTTTCCCCCATAAATGAGAAGTTATGGTCTCGAATGCAAAAAGGAGCATGTACGTGTCAACATTAATGTTGATAAATCTTAGCTGTGATTTGGGAAACTGAAGTACAGCGGTTTCAGTTGAAATTTCGAAAACATATTTTTTAGTGAAATGGAATATGTGCGAGAAGAAAAAAGAAATCAATATTTGTCCCAGGCATACATAACTAGGATCTGTGCATAAATCTGAAATTTATACGAATTGGATTTGCTCAAACATTTTACACAAAACCATTTTACAGTTGTTAAACAAGGCCAGGGTAATCGGGGGCGGTGCTCTTACTATACATTCGAATTTGCGAAACGTCGTGAAAAGCAATATATTTCAGTTATCTTTATAAGAAAAAAGGAAGTATCGTCCCGTATATATATGCACAAATCTCGAATGTGAAGGTCATTGTAGTTACTTTCGTAAACAACCATTTGAGGAAATGCTGTTATACACTATTTAAGAGTGTTGAGTACCTTTTGTTATGTTGTGGTTCTCACTTGTGTTATGAAGTCATATGTGTATATATGTGTGCATATGTGTGTATTTGTGCATTCACTTATAAAAACAATATTTCTATATAAACAATAATTGTATATATGTGCTTAAATTTATTGAAAACATGCTACCGTGATAGTAAATCGTCTTTAGATTATCACAAAGAAATAATAAACCTCGAATTTCGAAGCCAATTTAAATATATATAAAAACATTAAGATTAAAGAACAATGCCTAGAAACCAAATAAATATAAGAACAGGGAAAGGAAGGAAAGAACAGAAATCTTTCAATGATTATCTGACGATTAAATTTCAATTTATAATCGAAGTAAAATGTCGATTAGTCAGCTCCGTGCTTTGATGTTCTTATCAATTCTCAACAGAAAATTGGTTGCATTTGATAGCAAAAAGGACTTAGTAATAAGATGTAGTCGACTACTGTAGTCTTTTCTTTAAGTTCTGCCCAGTGAGAACTTTTATTAGAAGTTTATTTTATCTATATTTCACTTTTCATCTCTACCAATAATTCTCTTCTATATCTTCGGCATATATTACTCGCATCTATATTCAATTTTTACTTTGTTTTATGCTTTTATTTTTTAAGGTTTATTTTCGATACAATATGTTCAATATCGGAAAGGAAATCTACTGCTGATTGGTGACATTTATAATCTTTTGATTCTAAAGCTTTGATGCAGGGTTTTACGACTTTTGCTTTTCATGATCAAGCATTCGTCGCTGCATACGGCTATAAAATTGCGTACTTCACCTCAAGCAAGATGATATATACTAAGAAAATATCTAATATTTTCATTTTAGCTCGGAATGAATGATGATATACTTAAACACGTGCGAAACGAATCAGTTTCATGTTCAGCGTCAACAAGATCCGGGAGTTCGAAACAAGTTGTATGAAGTTCCGAAACTTCATTTTCAAAAAAATAACCGCATAAATTTTGCTTCTTGCTTTCATAAACAGTAGTGCTTACATATACGTGTATATATAT
>NC_068983.1:153373160-153378554 GCF_001194135.2 Octopus bimaculoides | reverse complement strand
GAGAGAGAGAGAGAGAGAGAGAGAGAGAGAGAGAGAGAGAGAGATAGAGAGAATATTGCACCTTTAAACGCATGAGAAACTACCTGTAACACGTAGTTTTACACGCTAGAAGAAGCAATCAAAACCACCAAAACCTATCCAGATTACAAGCTCAGGGCATTCTGATATGTAACACACTGCCTAAATAAAATGTTGAGAAATTACTCTTCTCAAAACCAGAAAGGAGAAAGTTGATTCGAGGACTACAGTTCCTATTCATTACTGGTTGAATAGGAACTGCATATGAGCAGATTGAGATGTGCAATTATAAGCATGAGAAGACATGCATATAACAAAACATACACATCTGCTCGTATACGTACATACATACGTACATACATACATATATACATACAAAAATACCCTGTTGTTGATGTTGAAATTCAAGTGAAGGAGCCATAGATCTAGGTTAGAAACCGAGTCATTCTCTATCGAAAGTAAATCTTGAAATATAACTGAGTAATGACATGCATACATTTACGAGATTTCTACTGAGGTAATGCAACTTATTATTTAAATATTTATTTCATTAACTGTGAGAAATCATTGAAATTGCACATGGTCGTACACATTCCTTCCCTTATAATAATACTTCCTCCGCATTTTGTTTTCATTGCAGGAAATAGAAACAACATGCAATCAATGATTTGTTGGAAGTGCTGGAGTAGACAGTGAAAAGGGAACGGCCATTAAACAGAAACCGCGTTGCAAAGTAATATGAATTAAAAACTCTGGCGGAATCACCAGCGTGTTCTGGAAATGATGAGCGCAGACAAATAAATCACTGTCTATGATAAATATTTAGCAAAATATTTCTCTCTCACTCATTCTCTCTCCTTCTCCCCTTTCTATCTATCTATACCTGTATATGCACACATTTATATGCACAGGAGCATGCGCGCGTATGTGTGTGTATATGTCATAAAATGCATGTTCTTGTGTCATTGATTAAACGTCTGACCAATTTGCATCAACTGCATGGAACTCTAATGAATTTACTTATTAAAACATCTTGCATGCAAGTAGCTTATTATGAATCGCCATATTGCACGAGTGGTGGTGGGGATTTACCAATACCAGATTTTGAACAGTATGACGGAAACTTCAGCGGTTTAGACCAACCGCTTATGTAGCTAATAAATGATAGTAATAAATTAAGACAAAAACCATGAGTTTTGTAGTGCGTATGCATTGACATAGGGTATTGTCTCATATTTAAAATTTATCTCCGATTTCGGAGAATGAGGAAGCATATGCCATATTTTTGATAAAAACAATGCAATCAGTATGGTATGGAAAAAAACTATGAACAAGCTGGTGAACTTCTGTGAAAGGTGTAGCTAATCGCTGTGAAGAAAATAACAGTTAAATCTACAGAAAATGCATTTCTGTTTTTTAAATGGAGTAACACGTAGAGTAATTATTTACATTATTTATATTTCACGGATATTTGTCCTCATCTTGTTTGTTGTTAACACAAATTTCCAGCTGATATACACTCCAGCCTTCATCACAAACTCGACAGAGCTGGGACCTACATACACTGGAAGCCATGCCAACATTATGGAATAACAACAGAAGAAAGATGGTATAGACACACGACAGAAACGGTCACAGAAAACGAGAAAGCAACCATACACTGTGATATGCCAATATACACAAATATAGAAATTAAGGCCAATAGGCCAGATATAGTTGTCAGAGATTATGAAGAAAGAAAATGCTTTCTAATTGATGTATCAATACCAGCAGATGACAACGTTTATCTATATGGAATCTAAAAAATGAAGCAATTTCTATCATAGTAGGTGCATTATTGAAAAAAATATTCAATTCAGACAAATACACAACAAAAGCACGAGGACTTACAAATATGCATAACATAGAGAAAATTGCACTACTGGGCACTACACACATCCTACGCAAACTACTTTCAATACTGTAACTATAAGAGCAAACGACAGCACATGCCCAAGGCACATCGAGCTGTGCTCGGTAGTAATATATCTCCGTAATCAACGTTTCTAAAATAGAGAGCGCACTGTCTGCTGAAATATTGTTTGTCTTCGATGCCTTTAAACGAGGATAGATGCGTGCAAAGTAACAGCAAAAACAGACACCAGTGAATAGCAACACTTAAAGGACAGCTGTAATATGAATGATCTTCTTATTCTGCAATTTTTTATAACTGTGCTAATATTTTCTGCATTGAGTACTTTTGTGTGATTATCGTCACAAGACTGAAACGAAGAAAATTCCCGCTGGCACAGATCATATGAACTATAGAACAAATAATTCAATTTCTTTCAATATTTCTTTAGAAACTACTAGATTCAGTCATGCTATATTCTTCTAAATTTTCACCTATTCCTCAACTAAACAATAAGGTATTATAATTATTTCACCTATGTAATTCTTCCCTGCACAATTTGTACTTCTCTTATGCTTAAATAACATTTGTAATTTCCACATAGGAAATTACTTTTTATGGATTATTCACCTACTTTATATAATTAGTTCGAATTTTGTTTAACATACATGAAGGATTCAATCGACAGATATACACGTGCCCGCCGAGGCAACTGGATTCATCAACAATTTCGTTGCCTTGATGTCACGTAACAGTTATCTAGCTATGTCCTTTATGATGTGAATTGAAATGTGAGTGGAATAGACTATGAATTTTGTTTCTGGGTCAATATATTTGAACCGGTCACATACTATGTATTTATTTTTTCGATTTTAGCATTTTTAAAAATAGTTGTCGTTGTTATTATAACAATCTAAAAGTTGAAATCTATGTGCTCGTAACAAATCTAATTAAGCAAAATACCCCAAAGAAGAGTAAACTAGACTACTTTCATTTTATTTCGAATAAGATCAGACTCCGTTCGTAGTGACAACTGTGATTTTTCGCAGAAAGAATAAACACACGCAAACACATGCAAACACACACACACACACACACACATACACACACACAAACATACACACACATAATATACACATATACAGACACTCGTGTGTGTCTGTATGTGTGTTTATGTGTGCATGGATGTGCGTGTGTTTGCGTGTGTGTGTGGATGTCTCTGTCTCTGTATTTAAGTATGTATGTATGTATGTATTATTAAGTATGTATGTATGTATTATTAAGTATGTATGTATGTATGTATTATTAAGTATGTATGTATGTATTATTAAGTATGTTTGTATGTATTATTAAGTATGTATGTATGTATGTATGTATGTATGTATCCACTTTTGGTGGAATGGCTGAATCATACATATGATATGGTTTATTTCTTCCCGACTTTTACGTTCTCATTTGAAATAACGCCGGGGTCAACTTTACTCTTAATGTTCTCTGGTTGGCCTCTAAAACATTCCAGTCACGTATTGTGGTCGATGTAATCAACTGTTGCCTTCATCAAAGTTTCTGGCTTTGTGCCTGTTAGGAATGATTTTGGTTTTAATATTATGAAAGATTCAATGCATTCTACACTTTCAACAAGAAAGTTTTCGCTTTTTCGTTGATTGTTTTGAAGATCTAAACAATATACATATCAGTTTTGTTTATTAACATTTGTTTTATATCTCTTAAATATGAGGGGTTCATTAAAATTAGAACGAATTCCACTTCACTTTATTCAATTTGTGTTGCCCAGTCGATAAATTTTATACGTCGCGACTACATTGTTCTGACTTCGATCGCCGCTCTACGGCAGCTTAAACCAGTTGTTTGCATCATTGTTTAGGATGAGACGGACACAATAACAAAGGTAATCGGATGACTGAAAATATGAGTCGTATGGCCATTGTTCTGCATGTAATGTCACACTGACTTTTGCTTGAAGATACGGTAAGGTTATATGTTTCTGTAGTATATCTTAGGTTTCAAAATAAATATTGCTTTTGTTCACATCTAACTGGCAATAAATATACATTCAGGTAATTCAAATCTTTATAAACTGCGTAAGCACTAAAATAACTGTATTCTTTTTATTTAACGGATAAGTTATTTTTGTCTGTATTACAAAACAAACTGCAGCAACCGACAAAACGTGGCATGAAATAATGCAGTGACCGACAGAATTAATGCAGAGTGCGAAAAACCTAGGAGTAACAGACTAATGCCCCGTATTATTCAGTTCCGTGCATTTACTTTCTTAATTCTCACTTTTTTTCATCAACCTCATTAACTCTTAATTAACTGAGGATCGCGAGATCGTTGTTTCAATAACAGGACCAGCAATTTCTTGAGGAATCCATTTCATCTCGCACTGCTCTGTATTTTATTCGAAAACTAGAATTCTTAATATTATTTCATTCTCATTAATTATACAAGCACTGACTCTTGAAGATTGATAAAGTCTTGACTGAGAACATTTTTTAAACAGTGTATAATTAGTCAGGTATTCAATATACAGCTAAATTACCCGTTGAAAATCCCACGCGATAAATAATGGACCATCATTGTAGGAAAAAAAATAAACATAAACGTGTTAAAGCTATAGTTTAGTAATTAAATACACAGTTTTATTTTTGACATTTTTATTGAGGTGTAACTTGAGAAGTCCGTTAAAAGGTATATTTTGAGAGTTAAAATTATGGTAATTTTTTTTTATTCCTGTCTTTGCGAATACGCAGCATTTGGTAATAAATCATTGTGTAATTGGCAAGAGAAGTGTGATGACATAAAAAGAAAACTTACTTCTTGAAATACGTTGAAGCATTTGACGTGAACCGTTTCTCTACTGAGTTCAATGTATAATGGCGTCTTCGTTCTTCAAATATCTGTGCTGATTAAAATAAAGAGCATTTAGCTACAAGGCTAACAAGCTAATCTACACCCAAATATGATGATATCAGGTTATAAGGCCCAGTGTTATGACTGAAATTTTAAAATCTGCTGTGGGTATATTTTGCCAAACACAAAAATCTGTATTTTAAGGGGAGGAATTTTTCAACAGAAAAATATAAACGTTATTCACATATTTTTCCCTTATCTTACTGATCGAAGCTAAATTGAATATTGTTATATTAGCGACCTAAAGAACGCTAGTGTAACAATTCACAGTAATATTCATTCCGCTGCACTTCTAGAAAGGGACCTAGAGAGTACTAGTACGAATAATAATAGAAATAACAGAAGCTGCACATGTAATGGTCGGTGTATGTTTCTTGATTACACATATATTACTATCAATTTTGAAAATTTCGATTTCTTGTTTTAGATTTTATATAAGGTACACGCATAGGCATACACATACACACACACATACACACACATACACACACACACACACACACACACACACACACACACACACACACACACACACACACACACACACA
>NC_068983.1:153368420-153371408 GCF_001194135.2 Octopus bimaculoides | reverse complement strand
AACTATTTGACAGAATAAGAAATGACAACACTAACACAATACTGAAAATTTGAACGATTGACTATTTGACCAAAGCCTTTAACATATGAGAATGAAAAACTAGTAAAAAACGGCTGATCAATAGATTGATTAACAGAGTAACTAACTCATTAATTAAAAATAACAATAAAGGACCAGAATAGTGCATGTATTTATCCTACCGGTATAATGTCCCTCCTATGCTGAACTATATATATATATATATATATACGACGGGCTTTCATTTTCCGTCAACCAAATCCACTCACAGAGCTTTGGTCACCCTGAGATCATAGTAGTAGGCAGTCGCCCAAGGTGCCACGCTGTGGGACTGAACCCGGGACTATGTGGTTGAGAAGCAAGCTTCTTACCTCATAGCCACGCCTGAGCCTAGATGCATGCATGTATGTATATAATACGTATTCTGCAAACACAGAAACTCTTCTTACAAATGAAAAACCATCAAATGAAAATGAAAAACAAATGAAAAACTTGTTAATGTTGACATGGGACGTATGTTACACGATTCGGTAAAATCACACGTATGCAAAGTTGGTTTGACTATGCTCGGGAAAACAATACCTTATGTAGTGATCTACTGTTGTGTGAAAAGAAAGATTTCAGAAAACTTATGAATAAAAGATCTTTACACTAATTGAGAACTCATTTAACATGTGGAAACGATGAGTGAATTACGTGAATACATTCCCTCATGACGAAGAAAGCATCGATTGTTTTAATTGCTTGAAGTCTATATTAAGATAGTGTCGTAAAGAATTAGTTTTAAATTTTCTCCTGAGAAAATTCAAAACGACGACGAAACAAAGCTGTATTTCCCTACATTGCCAGCAAACATGTCTTTGTTTAAACATAAAAACGATAGAGGACTTAATTCTTAAAAATACGAATTACAGGCATGATTTGCACTTATATTTAGGGAAAGCAAAATTCCATTGATCAGAAATTGTTCGTGAATTGAGGATAGTAAAACGTTTATCTATTCAATGATATTTTAAGGCAAGAATATAGCTCAAAAATAGTTATGTTTAAATACTTACTTTGAAGGATTTAAAATTAAAGAATTATATGCCACATAGAAATTTCTCATTTCGAATATAGTATTTTCGTACCTCAAAGCATCATATTATCGATTAAATTATATAACAAATTCATCACAACCTCATAAATGCGTATTATCAACCAGGAGGAATTCGTCTAAATGCTTGAGCCTACTATTATGAAAAGAATACGCTAGGTAGGCAGCTGACACAATCGATAGAGTTTGGGGAAAAAATCCCTTTGTTGAATCTCTTTACTTTACTGATTTCAAATCTCCTCCGGGTAAACACTTTCATTGATTGTTTCGTGATCGGTAAAATAGCAGTCAAGTATTGGGTGCGTTGTTATCGATTGCACCCTACGTGTCAAAATTATTGGCTGTGTGCGTAAATCAAATATCAATGCGTAAAAAAATATATACAACTTGGATAATTTCAAAACTACGTTGCTTAATGAACTAACGTTTCGAAAAAATATGTTCGACATTAACATTAAAATCTGGTACTTATACTATCAGTCACTTTTGCAGTGCTGCTAAGTTACGGGACCGTAAACACAACACCGGTTGTCAATTGGGCTGTGGTGGATATTCACGCACACATACATACATACATACAGTCGCCATGATAGATCGCTGACCACGACATTCAAATTTTTTTCTCCATGTTTTTCTCCTTGTTTTCTCCTTATTCTTTCTGTTGAAGAGAGTAGCTCGAAACGTTAAAGACTTTCTCTATTCCCGAGCGTTAAACTAATACATCCTTTTGTTGTTTACACCACCTGTTCTCGACTGTTGTTGTTTTTTTCGTAAATTCTCCCATACATACATACATACATACATAAATACATACATACATATACATATGTATACACACACACACACACACACACATATATATATATATATATATAAAGTCATAAATGACGTTGAAATAGTTTGACGAAATTTTATTTAACAATAATAAAATTCTAATAACACACGTTTTGCAACTTAAGAAACATGTAAATAATTTACATTACTATAAAAAAACGTCTTCAAAGTAATGCATAATTTACGCTACGCCCTCAGGTAAAAGAAAGTATTATATACGTATCGTATACTCCATATGTTTAGTTTAATGATACATTAAGGAGCATTTTTAATGAACACTACCCTATTAGGGTATATATATATATATATATATATATATATATATATATATATACGTTGGGCTTCTTTAAGTCTCCGTTTACAAATGTGACTCTCAAGGTCTTGTACTATAGCCCGAGGCTATAGTACAAGACACTTGCCATAGGTCACACCCCATGTGACAGATTACAGAAACTTGTTATTAGTGAGTAAACTTCTTACAACCCACCAACAACAATAGTTAGATATTTAGTTCATTATGTGTGGATACACAAAATATCATGAAACTGCGATATGCCTCCAGATATTGCATTTTGTACACACGTATGTACTAAAAAGCACAGAGGTCTCTCAGTAGTGCACTTATACTGTCATGCTGCATCAGTGGAATTGCCAAACCTAGATTTCAATTTCTTTAACATAATCTGTAGCAATTATATTATATATTATATTTCCAATTTAATAAAATACAGAATTTTGTAATAAATTTAAATTTGTATTGCAATGTCAAGTTCTTTCAAATTATAGGTTCAATTTGCACGAATGACCGCGAAACTAACCAATTCAAGTCGTACGTCTCTCCTCAGAGGATCTTGATAAATATACCATTACAGGATCTGAATGAGAACGTTTGAAATATATCGTATTGTGTAGAATTTTTTCAGTGTTGCACATCATATTCTGTTATTGGAGCGTAGAGAAATAGCCCTTTGTTCATCAAGTTTTACTGCTGATCATATATGTATGTATACATGCATACATATGTATATATATATATATAT
>NC_068983.1:153363230-153363898 GCF_001194135.2 Octopus bimaculoides | reverse complement strand
ATATATATATATATATATATATATATATATATATATATCGTAGGTGGAAACTACACTGCCGGTAATAATATCTC
Source organism: Octopus bimaculoides (assembly GCF_001194135.2). Lineage (NCBI taxonomy): Eukaryota > Metazoa > Mollusca > Cephalopoda > Octopoda > Octopodidae > Octopus > Octopus bimaculoides. The sequence continues at coordinate 153,363,824 of NC_068983.1, read as the reverse complement.
TTAATCATGCTCGTACCTTGATAAATTGTTCAGAGTGAATATGTTTCTAACGTTCACACACACACAAACACACATATATACATACATACCTACATACAGAAACAACCAAATAAATTACTAGGTGTGGTCTATGGTAAGAAAGCTTGCTTCTCAACCACACTGTCCCACTGCGTGGCACCTTGGGCAAGTGTCTTCTACTATGGCTGGGGGCCGACCAAAGCCATGTGAGTAGATTAGGTAGACGGAAACTGAATGAAGCCCGTTGTATATATACATATGTGTGCGCGCACGCGAGTTTCTTTGTGTGTATCCTCCCTCATCGCTTGACAACTGATTTTGGTGTGTTTATATCACCGTAGGAGTGGCTGTGTGTTAAGCAAAAGGAGTGGCTGTGTGTTAAGTAGCTTGTATGATTGTGTGTGTGTGTATTATATATATATATATATATATATATATATATATATATATGTGTGTCTGTGTGGCTTGTGTGTTTTCTCGTCTACGTTTTGTTTGCAATGTCCTGTACTCAGATATGCACCTATACATACAGGTGGATGTCGGTATGCACATACCTGTACGTATATATGCTTATAC
>NC_068983.1:153359661-153362161 GCF_001194135.2 Octopus bimaculoides | reverse complement strand
TATCGAACCAACACATGAACATTTTATGGGAACTGTCTTAATAATGTTAACCATTGAAATAGTTTAGCAGAAAATTCATGTTGTTGTTCCTTCCGATGAAATGCCCCGCCTAGCTTGGTGGTGTAGAATACATGATAGAAAAATAATACGTTCAAACATATTTATTTAGCTTTATATTTAGATATATGTACGTGTTTGTGTGTATGCGTGTGTGTTGTGGGCGTGTGCGTGCGTACTTTTGTGTATTTGTGTGTGTGCGTGTGTGTTTCTGTGTGTGCGTTTGTGTGCGTGTGTGTGTATGTGTATGTGTGTGTGTGTGTGTGTGTGTGCGGGTGTGTGGGTGTGCGTTTTAGCCAAAAAAGGACAGGTTTAAGCCCTTGCTTAATGAGCTTGATAAGTAGATAAGTTAGTCATTAGATAGTCTCATTAGTACGTTGGACAAAACAATAAACGTTATTCCTTCGGCCCATACATTCTAGCTTCAAATTTCGCCAGGGTGAACTATGCTTTTCATCTTTTAAGGGTGGAGAGAGTAAGTACTAATTGACTAATGGAATCGATATAATTGACTAGCCCCTCCAGCAATTTGTTTTCCTTTGCATCTAAAGAAGAAAGGATTATTGTTATGTCATTAATATTGTATAACACGTTACTTTTACGCATTTTCTAGTCATCAGAACTAGGTGTTAGCAGAAACAGCGTGTTAAGATTGAATCCATACTGGAAGTTCTAGTAAATATTTTAAAATTTTGAATGTAGGAATATTACATATGTCAGCTTCTCAAAACAACGACGTGTTTTATATGTACAATTGTTGTAGCATTTAGGGAACGATGTGGCGGAGGTGTAGAGTGACAGTGTATAAGCGAACGGAACTAAACGTACAATTATGTATCCGTGGTCGTTGACGTTCAGAGCGATACGAAACATAAACACAAATTATACACAGAAATTCTATCCACTGAGCTGTATTGAAATATATTTGTTCCAAATCTTGGCACAAGTCCAGAATTTCAGGGTACGGTGTGAGGTCCCAGTGTTCAACTGGTATATATTTTATTGACCCCGAAAGAATGAAGAACAGATTTAACCTCGGTGAAATTGAACTGAGAACATGGCCGAAATGTAGTAAAAGCACTTTTACCGGCGAGCTAACGATTTTGCTAGCTCACCGCCTTCTGTGTTGCACTATATCAGGAAACCCTTGAATCTCATTTACCTCTCCGGCAAAGGAATGGTCAACGGAGTTCTCAATAGCCATGCTAATTTTTATGACCCTCGAAAACAGCAAGCCATTCTCAAAGTAGTAAACTCTTATTGTACGCGGAAAGAGAAAGATAACGAGATTAGTGATGCAGTACAAAATTTTAGTGGATACATGTACGAATGTAAGAGACATTTGGTAGAGGACAAAAAACCAGCAGAAAAGTAGAAAGAAGGAGATTTAGGACCTGCAGTGAGCCATTGTAAACGCTGGATCAGAAATACACCAGTTGTACTCAAAACACTACAAAAGTAATCAATTCTTGCTCGAAACCTTTGGGCAACAATACGATAGGTCGCCTCTACGAGCATAGAAACGATCGGATGCTTCGTTTATTGATTGAGGCTTCGCATATTGTACATAGGAATATTTGGAAGATATGAAGAATATCACATCAGCTGATACCAGAACACAGTCCACTACAATCCAGTATTGAATCAGAGCAGCAAGAATATAAGAAATTCAAAGCAATGGGAGATGTTTTGAGATTTTGGAGGCACAGACGGAGGTTCGCCCCACTGCGTATATTTGTGTGCTTGTCCCGTATGGTTCATGTTTTCTTTAAAATATCTATTTATACATATCACATATGTAGATACATAAACTATATAAATATGTTTTACAGTTATGCTTATTATTATTATTATATATATATACTTGAAATTTGCAGAAAAAAACAAAGACGAAGTCAGGCGTAAGAACAACAAGCAGGTGTATTAGTTTGAGGCTCGGGATAGTGAAAGAGTCTTTTAGGTTTCGAGTCTACGCTCTTCAACAGAAAGGAACATAGAGAGAATAAGAAAAACTTGTGGATTTAGCGATCAAGCAAGGCGACTGGTTGACAAAAAAAGGGTGGACGGAAGAGGTAGAAAGAAGAGGAGATAATAAAGCACTGGTGATTCCAAATCGAGCGTGCGCGTACGTATGTGTGCATATAAGAATGTGTAAGTTTGTATATGTGAATAGGGTCTATTAAGATTGACGTGTGGTTGTGTGCGTGCATAAGTGGGTACGTCTGCAATGTGTGGGTATGTGGGTGTGTGGATGGTGTTGTGTGGGCGTGCAGAGTTGAATTGACGGAGAGCATAGTTAGTGAGTGCCGTGGATGTGGGAGGGGACGGAAGGGAGGCCACTTGGGGGCAAGGACACTGTCGGGGCATTTTGAGATCAATTCCGTAGGGCAGTTACAGTCGGATATATATATATATATATATATATATATATATATATATATAT
>NC_068983.1:153357884-153358550 GCF_001194135.2 Octopus bimaculoides | reverse complement strand
ATACATATATACACACACCAAGCTTTCTATCATTACCTCTCCCACCCATTCTCCTCTCTCTCTCTCTATTTATATACATATATTCGCCCTCTATCTCTCTCTATATATATATACATATACATACATTCATAAAGAGTGAGAGAGAGAAAGAGAGGACATTTACATGTACTTTGGACTATGACGAAAAGATTTGATAAAATGGGATACAATGGTGAAAGTCTGATAGAAAAATATTTATAGCTGAATGAGAGAGAGATACAGAGAGTTTTGAATGAACAAGAAAGGAGAAAGTTTAGTGTTTCATATAGAACGCAGAAACAACAATCTGATAGACAGAGCAGAACACAAGAGAAAATGAATGAAAAAGAAGAAAAGCGATAGAATGGTGAAAGATATGGTCAGATAAGAATAGAACTTTAGCGACGAATCGATTGCAAAATACAGAAAATGTAGCAGAAAATAACAGAGTGAGAAAGATAAGAAAACAGAGAGTTATAAAATCAGGAATGAAGCATGCAGGTGAGAGTGGGGATGGGAGAGTGAAATTGAAAAAAAAAAACGAACGAGAAAGAATAAGGTAGAAAGAAACGAACAAAGAATAAGAACAAATTGAAAGAGATGCTTAATATTACAGATTGTGCAGATTGTAATATATATATATATATA
>NC_068983.1:153354402-153357177 GCF_001194135.2 Octopus bimaculoides | reverse complement strand
TGAGACAGATGAAAAAAGTTTAATCAAAAAATTTACGAGTGGTAGGAGAAGCTAACTGTTTTAGAACATCTGATGGCTGTGATGGAAGATAGAATGAAAGAAATGATTACGGAATGAAAAATATAAAACAAGCTTATCATAAAAAGAATGAATAAGCGAATCGCACCATGAAATGAAGAAATTAGGAGAGATATCATAGAAAAACATCTATTCACAGAGAAATAAAGATAGTTTTCTGAAAGAGACAGAGTAGGAGAGAGAGAGAGAGAGAGAGAGATAGAGAGAGAGAGAGAGAGAGATGTTCTGAGGCAAAGAACTGATGTTTGAGAGAGAAAAGTATAATAAGACCACAGAGAGTAGATTGGACTGGGAGAGAATAAAAGTTTAGTATGTCTAGCATGCATCTAGAGTGGTATATGCAATGAGAGATTAGTAAGAGTGAAATATCAAGCCGAAAGAAACAATATGGAAATGTGAGAAACAGATAGAGAGAGAGAAAGCGAGAGAAATAGAGAGGGAGAGGAAGAGGGAGAAGCGTAAATGAAATGAGAATCATATATAGAGAGACTGAGAGAGACAATAGAAGTATTAAAGCGTGTGAGTTTGGTTTGATGAAGAGAGAATGGTGTGGTTATGTTATAGTTGAAAAGAACGTCCAGTATTTTTCTGACAGTAATGTAATAAAACCGGATAGCTGACTAGCCCAGTATTTAATTCATCTTACGAATTACAATTCCCGAATGTATACTGTCCACATTTAATACTACACCACACGAATATTACAACATCGTTATATAAGTGCATGTACACTTATATGGGTACAAGCACATATACATACGTTCACGTATGTGTGTGTTTGCCTCTGTATGTGTGTGTGTATTTGTGTGTTTGCCATTCTCTATATGTTTCATTCCCATGCTCACGTGCAATGGTCTATTCGTATATGCACATACATATGCTCATGCCATATATTCTCTATTCATTTATCGCACCATGCTTCTAGAAAATATATTTCTATTCATAGTTCTGTGTATAGTCGAGTGTACCGACTAAAGGCAATTATTAGAATATATATTAAATCGACGTCAGAATAATGAATAGTAAATGTGACCCATGTAGAATAAAGACTCAGCAATGAGCGGGACCAACCATGTTAATAAAAGGGTTTTATTGTAGAAACATATATACAGATCAAGTAATCATTTTAAACTACATGGATGTACTTTATGCCCCGCAGAAAAAATTAAGCAGCGGAGGAGGTTTTTTATGAATTTCGGATATTCATATATATACATTTGTGTGTGAGAATGTGTACGCGCATGTGGTGTGTGTGTGTGTGCATGTGTGTGTGCATGTGTGTGTGTGAGAGAGAGAGAGAGAGTGAGAGAGAGACAGAGTGAGAGAGACAGAGTGAGAGAGACAGAGTGAGAGAGAGAGAGAGTGTATGTGTGTATATGTGTGTGACTGCGTGTGTGTAACAAGAGAAATGAGGAATTTAACAAACCGAAGGTGAAACAGGATACGCCGTTTGTAGGATACAGTATTAAAATCTGCCATAAGTTATCGAAATTGAAACGAGCAACAACATTTATGTCTTCTGACACAGAATGTTATTATAACAATGTTCGCTTAATTGAAAATTTCAGGGATCCATTTCATTGAAGTATCATTCTCGACATGAACTTAATTTTAATGGAATATCTACAACATCCACTAACGAAACTTAAATGTTCTTTGAATGTGCCTTATTTATCGGACTATTCAGTTTCATATTTGTATCTATTCAGTTTCATATTTTTATCTACTCAGTTTTATATTTTTATCTACTCATTTACACAGGACAAAGAAGCAAACACAGATTTTGGAATCTAAAATATATATTGTGTGCAATTTCTCTTAGGATAGGATTTAACATGATAGATACCTAACTCTTGAAAAAGTTATGTAAAACAACATGCATTCACATCTGTGGCAATATTTCTCTTTTCATTCAGGTATGTTGATGAGCTTAAACGCCGTATTTTCATAAACCGTTGAAGGGTAACAACTCCAACCGATCATTTTTCGTTCATCAATGCAATAAAACTTATCAACATTTATGAATAATCCTTATTTATGCAGTTGTCTTTACTAACTAAATGTTCTTTTTATGCTAGCCAATACTTTCTAGATCCGAAGAATTTGTGAAATCATAGCTTCTTGAAAATTTAAGCAGATTTCATATGATTATAGCAGATAAGATTTCCTACAGAAGGAAATTTAATTGTCAATGACAGCAATTTGTTAGTTTTACAGTGCCGTTGGCATCAGTTAATTCTGGTCTCCCACTTGGAGACTTGGATTTGAACTCAGAAACCAAATGATTAAAACCAAATACAAAATGCTATTTACTCATTTCTCTCCCAACTTTTCTAACTCTGCAGCAGTAAATTGTGTTAACAACTATGATATAAGAGTATCTAAGAACCTCTAAGCACAAGAAAGACACTCGACACTAAATTCTGTGTGGCATTTTGTCTAGCGTTCTATCGTTATTGGTAACCCCACTGACCTTATGTGATTTAATGTAATATAATGTGGATTACACATACATACATATATACATACATACATGCACACATAAATGCAGACATACATGTATACATACATACATAAAACATTAAACGAGAAATAATAACTTATTATTTAATCTATATTTATGACTTGCTAATTCGCTCAGACGTCCACAAATATAAACATAAATGTAGACACGTTTGACACCTTGCAATAGTTATT
>NC_068983.1:153345402-153354325 GCF_001194135.2 Octopus bimaculoides | reverse complement strand
CACACACACACACACACACACACACACACACACACACACACACACCCACACACACATATACAAACGCAGAGACAATAGAAATTAATATTATTCCTCGTTCAGATATGCCCGGTGCATTAAAATATGATAAATGTTGAAGATGCTGTCATAATTTCCTTTAGTCGTGAAATACGATAAGAAATTTTATTAAATTTATTTTTAACTCCAGCCTTTTGCATCAATTCGAAATTGATATAAAATGCTTAGCAAATTCAATTTTATTTGACTATAACTAGTTTATATCATGTTCAGGTCTTGCACAAGTATTAAGAGAGACAAAGAGAGAGAGAGAGACACAATAACAGATTTTATGATAGCAGTATTTAACATATTTGCTGAATATCGACTGTAGTATCGGATAAAACTTATTTGAAAACAAGCTAAGTTGGTGTTTTATGTAGCATGTGCATGTGCATACGGTGGATTACCGAAACTGCTTCGAGTACAAGAGCCAATATTTTTTAAGATTACCAAGCACATTTGTCATACAACTGATCAAACACGTTTTTTATACCATTCAGTATCAACACGCACATACACACGCTGCCGTACATGTATATGAGTTATATTTCACAGATCAGATATTATGTAATTGCTAGGATAAGTTAACGAAATAAATTTTGGCACGACAAATTTCTTCCCGAACCATCACGAATAACAAATTAAAATGTTGATCTAGTTTCAATCATGTTCATACTGTATCAAAAGGAAAAAGAAAAAGAAATCATTGAAGACTTTTGGACACTTTAAAGATACCGAAGTTCATGCAATGGAAAATATTAATGATGTTCATCACGATAAGTCAATGAAGATCACCGCGCTAAAGAAATTAACCTGTCGAAGTGGTCTATGAGAATTGTGGTGCACGAGGATATTGGATGCAAATAGGTCAAATTGTATCTGCAACGACACAGGAATGTCCGTGCCTAGCGGTCTTTTAACAAGTTTAAAATTTCTTCCGTATATATCGTGCTTTGATTCTTCTCTGACTAGAGAATTTTCTACCAACGCAAAACATCTAAAAGGAGAAATGACCGATAGTTATGTGAAGAATATACTGATATCAAAGACCACGTAAGTAAAGAATGCCTGTCAGACAATCTTTTCGATTATGAAACACCAAACATACCAGATTTAAGTCCCAAGGACTAGTAAGTTCGGAGCGTTTTTCAAAGAGAGACTAATCGATAATCATGCAATACCGTATCTTCACTGAAGGATCCCACTTTCAAGATGATTTACGAATTGAATAAATATAACATATTGTAGTCATACATCGATCCTGTTTCCGCACTGAAACAGTCATTGAAACTTTACTCGGATTCATGAAATAATCTGGTAAGAAAGCTTATTGCGGACATGTGCATAATTTTCTTTTATTAAAATACAAGTAATTTTATTAAATTACCAGGTATGTTCTGAAATACATCTCGCAACTGGTATACATGTGTGTGCATGTGTGTGTGTGTGTGTGTGTGCATGTATGTGTGTGTATGTGTATACGTATGGATATATGTTTGTATGTAGACATATGTACGCACGCATGGGTATATGAGAGTATGCATACATGTGTGTAGGTATGTAAATTATTTCAAGCGAGTCTGGCAAAGATACCAGAAGGTAAAGCCTTTTTCAAGCAATGGAAAGAAACATTGCAAGAAGAAACGTGAAGAATGAAAGAAAAAGTCGTGGCTTATTATCTCTTCAGAAACTCAAAGTTCATGGAATGGGAGGGATTCGGAAGAATTCTGCACCTCTACATGATACGTGTCGTACTTTGTATTAGGATACTGATTGTATTATGAGGTGATGGGGGAAAAATTTCACTGTTTTGTTTCATAATCCCTCAAAAATCGATTAAGAGATAAACAGAAGTCTCGACCAGACGGACGTAATTGCAGAGATAATGAATTTATCTACATTGACTGCAGTAACATTGGTAATTATAAGAATTAATAACAGGGAAGATGCTGGTCTGGTTTCGAATCCATCTGAGCTTTCGAGATATAGAGGCTACAGTATTACTTCGCAGATCATCAGATATTGCGAATCTGGAAGGGAGGTGTTATGCTCCATGATATTATAGATATAATCATGGTATCCTTGAGCAAGGTCAAATCATCTAAAGGAATATGCAACGACCATTGTGTTATCAGTGTACTTGAAGCCGTTGCTATGATTCTTGGCAAATTATTTCTTATTAGATTATTGATCTAGATCTGTCTCTCAGTTCCACCAAAAAGTCAAATTGCGTTCAGGCATTGAGCGGCAGTAACTGGACAAATGTTTTAAATATAGTTTACAAATGTATCAGATCTTTGTAGATGTTACCAAGGTTTTGAATACTGTGAATCTAAATGTTTTGTGAATAATATTTCGCAAACCTGTTTGTCCCACAGGGTTTGTGAATTGTTTAAGAAGTTTCACAAGGAAATGTAACTGTTGTCGATGCGCCAAGCATTTCACGGAAGAGACTTCGAATGTAAGAAGTTAAGAGCCGAGTCACTTGCCTGATGGTGTTACTACCCTGAAGACCTTTTGCTGTTCAGCTATCTTCAAAGCCGAACTACACTATTCTAAAATGTAGTTGAAGGTTTTGCTTTTGATTCTAAATCATCTAGATTCATGGGACAGAGTATAAAGGTTACTCTGGCGAAACTGGCAAGTGCTTTTCTCATTGGAAAAGATGTGTGGTTGGAGTCTTGCGAGTAGCCTTTGGTTTTCTCAGTATAAAAATTAACAAACTAGTATATTCTATTACATGTAGCTATATTTGCAAAGAGGTACAGCTTTAAATAAAAAAAAAACTGCGCGTGTGTATGTATGTATATATACATGTAGTTATAATTGGCAGAATATATCTAATATGTTCCATTACCAGTGTCATACATATCCATTGCAGGTCTGTTATATGATGTAACTGATTCGTGATGGTAATAGTGATGTTTGGTGCTGCTTCTATTTTGCGCATAAATCATTCATTTCTTTTCATTGTAAATACATCTTTAACTTCGTATTTTTGAACAGACGAAGATTTGTTTTAATCTGATATTTTGCTTATATCAGCATTTTCATGTTTCCTTTAATCTACGTATATGAAAGGCTAAAAGAAATATTCAGTTAAATACAAGGTATAACAATAATGTTGAAAAGTCCATAAAGCAGAATACATAATACGAGTGATTTGATCCTGTGTTTGTGTAAATTTGGAGGATTCATATGTAATAATCGTTGAAAATAAAAATTATTTTGACTTAATAGAAAACGCTCTGTATATAGAATGGAAGTGGATTATAATACTGGGAAAGACGTAATTCTCACAATGACAGAAGTGATATATATGAAACGTACTGTGGTTCTTGAATATATTTATAATATATAATGTGCAGCCATAGCTGAAAATTGTATGTTAACAGTGATAGAATTTACAAATAATAAGGTTTCTTTTTAACAAGTAACATGGCTTCCAATTTATTTCTAGGTTAGGAAACTTGCATTGTAAATCAAATGCCTTTCTTAAGGGCAATGAATGCGTAATTAATGTGATATGGCTTCAATCCAGAATCACGTCAGGTAATCCGTTTACCGAGAACTCTAACATGCATTTTTACTTTATATCCTGTTTATTTTGTTTGCTTGTTGAAAATATCTTAGTTTATCTCACGTATTTGCTTGTTCCCAATATCGTTCTAGCTAACATCAGCTCAAGTTAAGCTATTCACAGTCAAGGTACTGGAAAGTAGCAAAATATAATGAAATACACACTCTATTCAGAAGAACGTTAACTGGTAAAATAAACACTCAAGAAGGTAGCAAGTAAATTCAGTGAATTATGTACAGCTGGGAAGTTTATCGTTCAGTTAATTTAAATTTGAAAGATTTAGAAGTCTCTGGTTTGGATCAATAATTCACAAACAGTAGACGTTAAACAGAACAATACTCCGCACACATGTAGACAGCTTGGTTAGTGAAAGTGACTTGAGGAAATGATTTATTTTATTTACTTTCTGATGAGGAGACTACTATAGAGTTGGACTCCTTTGTGTAGCCAAGTCATTAAAGTCTACTTCTCTTCTTATGAATGCTGTGGAATGAAAAGATTGAATCTTATTCGCGCTTTCAAACTGATAATCTATTCCGTATTTGTTAATTACTTAAAACTAAAATCGTTTAAAAACAAATAAACAGAACTTTTCGGTGTCTATACATTGTAATCCTTAACGATTTAACTGTGACAAACAAAAAAATAAATTAAAAAACGTAAATAAATATAAAATACATTCAACAGAGCCAATCAATGTTTTATTGAAATGTTAGATTTATTCTTATTTTCTAAAACTTCTAAGATTAATAGGGATTGTTTTGGATGCAGAAACGTCTAACAGGAATATCTCAAAATCACAAGCTCCCACTCAAGAGCACATATTTTGCACATAAGCGCATTGTAATACACCTAGACGAAACAAAAATGACACAAACACGCGACTACATGCAATAAATTAAAAGTAGGCATTTATTTTAGTGACAGTTGCTAAGAACGGGAGATATTTTAACCCGAGCATTTAAATTCTATGTTCAGCCTAATTCGGGGGAGGCAGGGTGCCGAATGTCTAATTCTTATTAAATGTCATTGGGGTTTAATTTTATGTTCACCCTACACAATGTGTACAACATTGAATAAGTAAACCCTAGTACATAAATGAACACGGACTGATCAACTGCCCAAATATCATATATACTATTTACCACACTGCTATAATTCCTTATCTTTAATCATCTTTTGTTTTGATCATGAGACTGCGGCAACCCTGGGATATCACCTTGAAATATTTTAGTCGAAAGAGTCAGTGTTTATATTGTTAAAATTCGTATTCATTCTACCGCAAAATTATGGGACGTAAACGAATCAATACAGGTTTCAAGTGGTCACGTGGGATAAACACTCAAACACGCACACACACACACACACCCACGCATACACACACGCACCCACACATATATGTATATGACGGGCTTCTCTTAGTTTCCGTCTACCATATCCACGGAGACGGCTTTCGTCGGTCCGAGGCTGTAGAAGAAAACTCTACCGCAAGGTGACACGTAGTGGGACTGAACCGGGAACCATGTGGGTAGGAAACACATTTTTTCACGAAGTCATGCCTATGTTACTTATGAAAATTCTTTACTTTTCTAATAAATTGGACTCAAAATCATTGCTGCCTTAAATATATATGATTCAAGTTTCCATATGTTTTTCTGTAGCATGTTTTATTTAAACAATATATTCTTATAAAAGTCGGATGGCTAAACTGTTACTTCCGGTACATCATTCACCTAGAACTATCTCTTTATATATTTTTCATTCAATCATGCATGAGACTTTAACAGCTAAGTAAAAGTAATTATACGATAAGAGAGACAAAAATCAATATTCGACATAAACTAATTTCATATCCCTTTTGTTGATAAGGACAGGATATAACTCAGGCCTATTGCTCTTTTATTATGAGCTTTTCGTTGAAAGAATAAGTAAATAAATGTGTACTTTATTTCATATTTATTTAAGGATTCTGAGACAGTCGGCAAGCATAACTTTCAAAGAGATTATGAAAACAATCATCTCTCAAAATTGTGTGAATTTCCCCACCCGTCACTGCAATACCTGCTAAGTGAACCAAACATACTAGAAAGAACATACAATCCTCCCTCAAAACGTATCCAACCGCGTTAAATATGGAGAAACGTATCTCTAAATATATAAATTGAGAGGAATGTCATGGCTAAAGAGATGTGGACCATAGCTCTTTCCAAACACAGCTGAGTGAAAGTAAACAAATAGAAAAAAATGCAGAACATTGGCAGTTCTGCTACCAGTAAAGTATGGCTTCCTTTACTATTTAGGTCTCTTTTTACCTTATATAAATGATAAACGTTCGTTTTCTTACCAAGGTTGTATTTACTAACCTTCTGAAATTATTGTACTGATCTCTCTTCTAAAACACCAGCCAAGAATTCATCGATATTTTTGTATTCCTCCCCTTAACTCAGTATAGCACACAAAACAAAGCTCTTCCAAAATATCACTTTTCAATTCAGCTATTCTCGTCAGCACGTATACTAGCGACAAGTAATATTAATAATAACTAGTAAAGTAACTAAGTGGATCTTTGTCGGTTTGGAAGATGTGTTTATCAATGTTTGATCAACCGTCTTACTAAGACTATAGTATTAATTAGTTGAGCAGCCCGTCGCTGCCGGGCGATTTTCACAATTACTTTCTTTTATTCCGAGTCACACCATGTCTTCCTCTACGAATACACCTCTTGACCAGGACCGATTTGTGCAATTCTTTGCAATTACGCTGAATGGCACTGCATCCGCGACTTTGTTTCCTTGTCTAACAACTGTTATTTCCCATTTCTTTACCCCAAGAAAATATTTCCTTCAAAATTAGCTTTTGTTGCATTTATTCAAATGCCAAAGAATCCCTTTCGGCACTCCCCCATTACTACTGCTCAAGGTCTGAGATGCACATATTGTGAGCCACAAAGGGACATCCTCACGTGTTTAAGGTCAAGAAAGTGGCAGAAAATCTGTGGTATTAAGCAGAAAATTTGCTATAACGATATTTCTGCATCAGCAAATCAGCACTGAATCTGTCTGAAATGTAATAGAAAAATTGTCAGTGTTTAAGCATTTATGTCTAGATCGCAACAGCAAAGTTTGAAGAGAATAGATGTCATTTTCTTTTATTTCTGAATAGAAGCAAAGAGGAAATTACACTTAGTGACAAAAGGCACAAAAAAATGTTATACATTATTATTTACATGCACGTTCGATCGCTTCACATCGCTTGTTCAGTTACGTCATAGAAACATGTGACTGTGTGGGTGAGTGTGTGGGTGTACGTGTGAGTGCCTGCGTAAGTGTGTCTTTGTCCATGTGTTTCTTTGCGACGGATAGAAGACCTGTTGTCAACTTATCAACCTTCCCCTCTCTTCTAATGCTACATATTCCTCACACCCATTTCTCCTTTGTTTCCTCAGCGTTCTAACAGATTCTTGGTTGTGTGTGTGTGCGTGTATGTGTGAGTGCATGTGTGCCTGCGTGTGTGTATGTATGCATGCATGTGTCTATGTATTTACGTACATATCTGCGCAGTGTACATCGCAATATGTTTTAATCTTTCACAGATCTTCCTTCACCTTGAATTATTTTGTCTTAACTTCAACCTTACTCTTCTCATTCAAGTTCAGTGCTACTCGGTCGGCACTTCAAACCTACCTCATACCACAGTCAGAATACCTGACCCTTTGTTAAGTGTTTTCTAAGTTATCGGATGTGTGACTGAGAATTCCACGGACATTATCCCTGATGTATTGTACAGACAGAATCAACTTTACGATTTGTGTGATAAACCAAGGCTGTTGAATGAAAAAGTACAAACAATCTGTCGAAATTCCACAAAGATTTTGTCTCTATTTTCAGTTACATATCTAGGTTCAACTGAGCTTAAGCTAAACAAAAATGAATGACTTCTGAAGGCATGTTGTCGAAGCAGAGCTATGGTGACGCACAGTCATTGTGAAGAAGAATCATCTGGTTGTACTGCGTTCAGAGTTGACAAACAATAAAACAAACGAAACGCTTAGAAAGATCATGGTCCCGTACTTTATACGGCAAATATAACTGACATCCAATTCACCATGTTTTTATTTACGGACGTATATACAAGATATTCGAAACATGCTACAATTTTAGCAAGGGTACACTCACTAACACTGGTAACTATATGGGTATCAAGCTAATTCTATACACAGTACAGGTGAATCAATATCTCCCTAAAGAGTACCTCCTTTCACAACCACCCAATTATAATCTCTCCCGGTCTCGCCATCACTCTCTCTCCCTCTTACTTACTCTCTCACTCTATCTCTTTCTCTCTGTACATAGCCCTGATATGTTCACCAAATGCAGTTTTTCCGCATTTAATCTAAGCGAAATATTTCACCGAGATAGGCCTAAGCTTTCTTAGTTAACGTATCTCATTCAAATGTTTCACATAAATCTCATGCACAGCATTTAATATGCAATTTCAGATAGCAACGCCACAACGTGTGAAGATGTGACTATAGATTTATATATACTTATAGGCACAAAAACACATACACGTATGGATATATATGTATATGCATACATATGTATATATACACATATATATAAGAAAATAAATGAAATTTTGTATATATATAGATATATATATATATATATATATATAGAATATCCACTTCCTGCAAATTTATAATTCATAGGTACGTAATGTTATTGCACCTGCAATACACATATCTCACTGCTGGTGATATCATTAATTTTATAATTTATCCACTGATGATATGAACTGTAGTGACATCTCATTTCAAAATTAGTTTAATACCCATATAGTTACTACTTGGTAAAATTACTAATTATCAATTAATTATTAATTTTTACCCAATGTCTGTATGAGTTTATTTGCTCCCTGATAGTAAACTGCAGTTTTCTGCGGGATTACTCGTAGCGCACGGGGGTAATTGAGGAATGATACGATTTTCTCGCTCGTCTATATAAATACGGAAATGCTGTTCTTGGATGATCATTTTGAAGTTGCCTGACCGAATTAATTATTCTTTTATTAGCATTCTCGGATTTATAATTTTGAAAAATTGTGCTGATGAAGGATATAGGTTTGGGTAAATATATTTTTACACCTCATTGATCTAGAAACGCACGTCCACAATTACTCAAGGTCGTGTAGATTCGTTATTTTTTCCTACTAGAATTAAGAATTAATTTTAAATTAAATGGAATAATTAAATGTACAGAATAGCGTTTCTTCAGTTTATGG
>NC_068983.1:153343300-153345168 GCF_001194135.2 Octopus bimaculoides | reverse complement strand
ATATATATATATATATATATATATATATACATTTTATGCAGTATAGAATTATTTTTCCAAGACAGGTATTTTCTCCCATGTTTTTATACATTTCTACTCTTATTCATCCCTTTTCGCCCGTACATTTATCTCATTTCGTTTCGTAAGTGCGAATATATATTAAAACCTGTAAAGTAATTTATATATATTCTTGTGTCCTTTATGAGTAAGATGAATTATTTTATATCAACATATTTCATTGACACTTTGTTCATTAGTTATTTTAACTATATCATTTATCTATTTACAAAGTTGTTGTTGCCTCCATTTTTATCAATAAATTTACATATTTCTTGGAGAATGTGTCAATCATTATAGGTAAACTTCTTAGGTTAGACATATTAAGATATCTTAAACATATCAAGAACCTCTAACGCAGTATGTGGTTATTTTAATTGATTTTTAGTATAATGTTCAGACGGTAAATGTTGCGTATTTAAAATTATGTCAAATTCCGTAAAATATTTATCTGTTATAAGATGAAAATATCTTCGGTTCTCAATTTACTTGAGTGAGTACATGTCAAATTTATAATAAATTAAAGGAATCCACCTCTTCATTTAATGACACTCATACCACAACTAGAATTAAGAATTAATTTTAAATTAAATGGAATAATTAAATGGGCTAAATTAGTTTTCAACTCTCCATACGATGTACATCTACATTTCCAATATCCCCGTCAAAGAATCGTGTCTGATTTGAATACAATGTCGAATTGGCAGTCACAAATTCACAAATTAGATTAAAATAGTTGTCTGTAATGCAGGAACAACGGGATCGATTTTATGGTGGTAGTGGCGGTAGGGCCAGTCTTTCATCGACAAAGGAAGGAAAATAAATGTAAAATCAAATACTTAAAGAGCGATAACAAATGAATTCACTGCTCTCTTTTTCCGAAGAGCCAAAAAATGTTACAATTTATTGCCAGTATTTGATAACTAACGGGACTCGTGAATATATCACGGAATTAATAGTAAACTTATTACGTTATTTCTGAAAATTTTATCCCGAAAACCTGAAAGCGCAGCCTATTTGTGTCTGTATGGAAGGATAGACGCTTATCTGCTACTCATTGAAAAGTGAAAGAAATTGGAATACGATGTTTACTTAATGCACTTTATATACTTTATGCACAAACTTAGAGACCTGATAAACTCATAGAATAAATATTCACTCTTATGTTTACATTTCTCTCATAAACTGAAGAAACACTATTCTGTACATATGATACAACCTTTAGTTAAACTGCATATATCTGTCAGGTCAATAAGCGTGATTATTTCACAGAAATATTACGCGCATGCGATAAGTGATAGGTGATATAAAAATCTTGGTCCAAATTTTAAAAACTACACTCCTCACTGTCCACACACCACCACCATCTCCACCCTCGCCGCCATCATTAACTCCCTTTCCCCACCTCCCTCCCCCTTTCTCTCTCTCCCCTCTCCCTCTTCTTTTCTTTACCGTTACCATTGGAACATCGTACTTCGGCTAAAATTGTATTTCTAACTCTCTCTTTATCATGGCCTTCAACTAACTTTTCTAAGCACGTAATAAATATTACATTCCCCCTACCATGGACGATACCACATAACATTCCCCCTACCATGGACGCTCTTTCTTTCTCAGTCTTGTCTCAATCCCTCCTTTTCTTTCTATTTCTTTCTTTGTCACTTTTCGACTTATCATCGCTTTCTCTCTCTCCTTTTCCCTTCTCTCTTTCCCTTCATCTAAACACTTGAAAGCATTATAATTACATTCCACGTACCTCACGTCATGGAGGATTCTCCCTTTCTTTTTCCTTCTCACTTTATATATATATA
>NC_068983.1:153340330-153342774 GCF_001194135.2 Octopus bimaculoides | reverse complement strand
TATATATATATACATATTTATATATATATAAAGATAAAGAGAGAGAGAGAGAGACAGACAGAGACAGAGAGACAGACAGAGAGACAGAGAGAGACAGAGAGAGACAGAGAGAGACAGAGAGAGACATAGAGAGACAGAGAGAGACAGACCAACACAAACTCATATGAACAACGTTTTAACGCATCGACCTTGGAGGAATATGAAAATTCATATCCATTTGGCAACCGAACAATGCATACTAATGAAGAAACTCAACATAAGACAGCACGCACAAAATTCTACAATGAATTCACCGAATTGTATTTCAAAGATTTCTCGCTTGAAAATCGCACTTGCATATAACCAGAGTGCGGAGATAAAAAAAATCAGCCTGAATAAACCGGATCAGCTACAATTTGGAAGGCTAACTTCTCACTCATTCTTTGAACACACAACATACATACATATAAATATGTGCGTGTGTGTGTGACTTTGTGTATGCGTTTGTATGTCTGTGAGTGGCCTTTCGTTAGGCAGTATTGCAATCATATTAGCATTTTCTTGTTACATCTTGAGCACTACATTGTATATACTAGGATATATAAAATAAAGTTTAAGGTGTTATTGTCGAATTGCTCCATTTCAGCCTTGACTGAGTTTACCTATAGCAAAATGAATGGCAGTCGTCACCTTCATGTTTTTCTTTCTCCTTTGTGTGCACGCGCGCGCGCGTGTGTCTGTCTGTCTGTCTGTTTATAACGGTAGGATGATTTAAATACATTTAGCGTTTATGTTTAGAAACTCAAATAAGCATATAGAATATCTGTCGGAAACTTTTATGTAATACTCCTTTACATGTATGTAACAGAAATCAGGAAGCAGTGCTAGGTGCGTAGAGTTATGTGGAAAGTATCATTTTCGACACAATTTTTATGTCTTGTACTCTATTATATAAAGTCATATATTGCTTATCTTTACTTCCATAAATTCAGGGAAAACAAGAAACATTAAATTGATTTAATTCAATCGATTTCAAGACATTTCAATAGCATCGAATTCTACTGCGAAGTTAACTAAGAGTTAAAATTGTTTTATTTTATATATATCATATCATTCATTACATTGGCATTGAAATAAAATGATAACCGATATTGCAGCAAGTTGACTTATGATAATAAATATTTTAGGAAAAATTAACATAGCATTAAAAAGATAATGTTCTGCATTGTAAATGATTCGAAATTTGATGTAAGAATGCATTTGAGAGGAAATAAAACAAAGTATATCAATTTTCTCTCTATCATTTATTTTGTCAACAAATTTTAAAAAGAAAAACAATATAACAACAACAAAAATCAAATGAAGCAAGTTGTTAAATCTTAACAAATAACTAAACAATATTTAATAACATTGTTATCAAATAAAGTTACAAAAATGAAATCAATGTGAATTAATTAATTTCACCATAAAGCTACCAGAAAATGTTTGCAATTACTTCCAATCAGTTGAACAGTACATTCATTTTATATTTAAATTTCAATCTTTAACGTAGTATAATACAGATATCATAGTGCTAAATTTCGTACAATAATAGTTTTACTGCAGGCAACATAGATTGTCAACCCACATCAGATGTAGATGAGGTAATTTCACTTTCTTAATGCTGATAATGCGGTTCATCTAAACGGAAGTCATTACACTTTCAAAAGAAACTTTTCTAAAATTGTTATGCAATTATCGTTGCACTTTTCAGCGCTGTATTTTTGTCCCAGAGTCAAACATATGAGTTAGAGATAACAGTAATTGTTACAGAAAGTACC
The DNA here is from genome assembly GCF_001194135.2 of Octopus bimaculoides. NCBI lineage: Eukaryota > Metazoa > Mollusca > Cephalopoda > Octopoda > Octopodidae > Octopus > Octopus bimaculoides. The sequence goes on along the minus strand of NC_068983.1, from coordinate 153,340,975 downwards.
GATTTTAAAAGCATATGCTACCGTACTTGACGTAAATTTGTAGAATACTTACTCAAGCCACCAGAGTTTTAGCGTTATAGATCCCGATGGCTTTTCATGTCACCTAGATGTTCTTCGTGAAAGATGAGGGATAAACATTCAGTTCAGCTCGATTGTGGAAGTTTATACTGTGGTAGAGACGACAAATGAAGCTATAGGAATGAGGAATGGGTCGCATGAGTCCCTGTACCATTTGATTTTTGTTCCTGATATCAAAGCAAGGCAACTGAATGTTGAGGAAAGACGTTTCTGCATGCACGTATATGCAACTTTTCAGTGGGGTATTCGAATTTAGAATGTAACCAAGATAACGGGTGTGAGCAACAAATAAGTGTCCGGGCACGTTTGATCGGAGAGTTATATATGGTGTGTGCCCATTAGTCAATGATAACTGGTTCATCGAAATACTCGAATGGTTGTAAAGTAAAAAGGAAATGTTTGCAGCAATATCGTTGTAAAATACAATCCATTATTTCCGGCCACTGCTTAGTGTCTATCTATCTATCTGTCTATCTATCTATCTATCTATCTATATATCTATCTATCTATCTGTGTGTCTGTCGTTGTATATCTATCTATCTATCTATCTATCTATCTATCTATCTA
>NC_068983.1:153334836-153340301 GCF_001194135.2 Octopus bimaculoides | reverse complement strand
ATATATATATATATATATATACATATATACATACATACATACATACTTGCATATGTGTATGTGTGTGTGAGTGTATGATACGTGCAAAACATAAAAATTGTGTCGAAAATGATATTTTCACACATACCGAAAGGCTATTTAGTGTTATTTTTTTTATATATACAATTTACGAATATATATATCGCATTCTTTGTCATTACAGGTACTCATATATGTAACTATACAGACATAAACGAAATGAACTACATTTGACAAAACGCTTTATGATATGGAACTGCAGAGGAAAATATATTCATTGATTTCTACCACTTATCCCCTACTCCCTATGTATACTGTTTATATGAATAACCATTTCGTCTATTTTCATCCCTAAATTCTTCAAGAGCATGGGATGGTGAGTTTATAATGGGTATAATATTTAGAGTGAAGTGCGGAATCGGATGATTTTAATCATTTGTCTGCTTGGCTGTTATGTATCATGGACGCTATACATGCTAGAATATATATATAGCTAGTATAGAATTGTATCTTTGCGGAAGAAACAGCTCATTCGAATTGCCATAATGCTCAGACTTGAAGGAGATTTTGGTGATAGATATTCTAGATAAAGCAGTGGTTTAACACACTGATGGGCATATTATTTTTAGATTTCTACATTTGCATGGGACAACAGAGTTCCTGAATTCGTATTCATTCGATATCTCCATACTGTCATCCGTAACTAGCCATATTATATTTCTTGCACAATTCTTATTTCTCTATTTATTTTTTCTAAACGTTGTACCCCTTATCTTATGTATATTGTTATTTTCATTTGTTCCGGCTATTTACTTTTGTTACTTCAACTCAATACCACCACCATCATTCTCTACTGACTATGCGATACATAGTGATATATATAAACATTGCACCACCCACACCAAATACTATGGTCTGTTTTCAGTATTACAAAACATCTCGTCTCCATGCAATAACTTATCTGAAGAAACACAAATGCAACTTCCATTGATGTACCTGCCGTATATCTAAGGCTGTGTGGTACAAACGCTAACATTTCAGTCATGCATGAAGTTCAAGCCCGTATACATATAAAACGGTTCTATCTTTTTGCTTCTTCTGTGAAAGTAATACATCTGCACCATTAATGTATAACTTCTCAATTGACTCACCTTTGGCATGTGCCAGTCATATTGTCAAATATATTGATTTCACTCATTGCTTATATACCTCCATAATCCATTTTCTCATCAGGTTTCTTTAAAAGCCTTCAGGCAAATGTTTTAACTGGATGTTGACCTCACTTATTTCAAAATTCCTTTTATTTTGCTATCCGAAAATGGTTCATATGTCTCTCTGAGTCAATGTTAATAAGATTAAATTAACAATTGTATTACTAATATAATTTTACTCTTTCTTTCCGTGAAAAACTAATCGTAACTTTTAACTGTCCAGTGAGTTGCATAACGGTGAGCATAAAGTATCGCGTATCAGATCGACTTTGGGAAAACATGAATTATGTTGATATAAAAGAAAAAAAACCTTCAACATTTTCTACCTTTACAACTGAAATGCTCCCCGTCATGTGTACGTATATATCATGCTGCATTTGTGATTACGAGATGCTTTTTCTACAGTATTAACAAAGACGATTATTCTTTTTTAGTCGTAGGGATACCCACTCTTGTTTATGTAGCCGTGTATTTTCTTTCAAAGCCTTTCTTTTTGTTACCTCGGCTATCATTCAATCCGAATTCATAGTTAGGATTGCTGCGGGAACACCCTTACTTCTAGAAAATATAAGACAATTCCGTTATCGAAATATATGACAAATATAAAAAAAGAGGCACTTATGCCATAATGTTTACACCATGTAATAAACCATGTTTATGTTCTGGGTTGTAAAATATATTAACTCAATTCATCATCAGTTTGAAATCGAACATGATAGTTTTTGGACGATGTTAAAATTATATAACATTAAACATCAAACGTGATTTATAATGTTATTCGTATAAATAAATGGATATGATGTATAAGCTATGTGTATTATATGAACATAGAATTTATCGAAACCTTTAACAATAAAGAAATTTCATCGTACATTATAATAAAACGTTAAAAGTATGCAAAAGAAAATGAAAATGTAGCAGAAAAGCTAAAACCTAGGGAAGTGATGTACACTTGTTTCAGGTTTCCTCTAGAAATTCTGAGAATGAAAATATTTCCGCTGATAGTGATATTGAATATTCAACTTTTATTCCCTAATTATACGCTTTCTGCTGTTATATTTCCTTTCATATATTTATAATTTTTTTTCTGCATGAAATCTAAAATTTTATACAATATAGATTACTTTTTTTTTTAATTTTTGTTTTGCGTGCTACGTTACACTAAGTCAATGTAACAAGTACCCCGTAGGAAACATTATTTGAACAATTTTCTTTTATACTGCTAGTAAAACAAAAACAGACTGCAAAGTCACATGCTGCGTATTCAAGTAAATAAGGAATATGCTAGTACCTTCTAGATTTCATCGGGACTCTAACAATAATAATGAAAATATATTTCCGTAGGAAATATATAACGAGAAAGTCATTGTGTATGACATTTCTGACAAACTGAATTACCAGTATTACTGGATATCAGGGGTACGCGCATCTACACTTCAATTTGGTCTGCATGATGTAGTTCCAGACTTTTTTAGTATGTGTATTATCGAAGATTGTAGGTCTCATTGATAGAATAGCAATTCATTGAAATATAACTTAATGTTTAATTAAAGAAGTGGCACATTGATCTGTTGTATTCAAGATTACAGGATGGTCAGAGCATCACCACAGTAGTTTTAATACGTGGAGTATCATTTTGTCATAATATACTCAAATTACTTGTTGGACAAATAAACGAAAAGATCATGGAATAGTCTATTTTCCCACATAATAATAATACTGTAAATAATACAGTATTTTATTTGCCAAACTTAACTTAGATGCATTATTCTGAATTGAGGTGATATATATGCTGAGGAAACAGCCATATTACCAAAGAGTATAAGACATGTACATTATCTACTTATGTCATAAATACAACGAAGAGACGATTACGATTCCAACTGAACAGTATGCTATGTAAATCCGTATGTTTACGTTTAGAGTAGAAAATCAATCAATATCGAAATCAATCTTCATCATTCTGGGGTCGATAATAATATTCCAGTTATAAACTGAGATAGATTGAACCACCTAACTCCTCTCGCCAAATATCTATCCCCTGACTATGTTAAAAATAATTTTTGAAATAAATGTTAACACACATGAAAGCTAGATCTTGTGGTTTCCTTTCCGGGCAAGAAATTAGGTCTGTGTAAACTACTATCAAGTATAACCGTGGTTGTATAGTTTTCGGGCTTGATTTCAGTCTGATTATAGATTACTATTGCAATAATTAATGAAATTTGGAAGTAATCCAAATATTCAAAAAATATGTATATAAAAAAAACTGATAACTTTAGGAAGGAAATACAACACTTCAAAAACTTGGGATTCCCTATTGCAGTAGAAATACACATGAAGTCAGGTAACTTCCTAGATGTTACTCTCCATCTGGAATTCAGTATGTATAAACCATAGAGGAAACACAACGAATAATTTCAGTATATACATAAACAATCCGACAACCCACAAAGCGTTAACGAGACTTTAGTAAAGAACATTTATCTTAACTAAATAACCAAACAACTCCATGTAAGGAAGTTTTCAGTAACAGCTGTTACAAGGAAAAGGTGCAATGTATAAACAGCAAACGTCCTGCAATAAATAAAGTGTATAAGAAGAGAAAAAGGAAAATATCGTAATCCCCGCCACTTCAATTTACAATTCCCTACACCAAGAGCTAAATTATTTTTCAAAACACTTCAAAAATACTTCCACCTCCAATCACAAGTACTAGAAACTAATAAACAATCGCAAGGTAAAATTGTCATACGCTAGCCAATTAGAACTACTAGAAATTGATTAAAATTAGAAACAGGAAACACCAATATAATAATTATTTCAATTGTACAATACCTCCATCTTGCCCTCGTCAAGGAAATTGCCTCTTAAGAAATATCACATATAGTGCAACGGTACCAACGAAGACGACACTAACTATTTATCTACATATATATTATCTACAGTAAATCGGCTCAGGACACATTACAGCTAGCATACACACACACGTTTTGAAACCTAAAGAGGTACATCATTATCCAAATATATATGAACATTAAAATAAAAAAGCACACTATGTAACATTAGCTTGAAAATACTCACACACGCGCAACCAAGATAACAACAAATCCTATCAACTTTGTACACATGAATCCTACCACATTTACACATTCATAGACCAAATTCTGAACCGAGACTCTGAACTAGTTTCTTCATGCAAACACAATATTTTAGAAACACTAAGGCATTTCAAACAAATAATTGGTTCTAATAGCTAAACATGTACATATCTCATCAACTCCTCTCCATCTACCTACACAATAAACTACCCTGAAATATACATAAAGAAACGCTTTTAAAGTTTTACACTCAATAAGAATTGTGGAAATGATCCAAAAGTTACTCTATTTCCAACAAAAATACACACAAAGGCATTTCTAATATAAGTATAGAAATATATATGTGTATGCATCTACAGGCATCCTCTTGGGAACATCAATGCACAAGATAAATAATTTTCGATATTAACAATACCATGGCATCACCGACTAATATACTCCTCCTTCCAGATGAAAGCAGGAAATACTCTAAATAAGAAAAACAACTGAAGAAATTGAGTTGCTAAAACATAACACCTACCTGCATTCTTTACCACACCCAATTACTAAAAGATTTAATCCAATAAAGCCAACAGTAACTAAAACTACTGACACTTCCTATACCTAACAAATGCGACACACCTCAATATTCACACATGCTTACAAAGTTCTACAAACATGAATAAATTCTAAACAATTATTTAACACCAAATTCAATCAATAGAAATTCTCCAAAACATCCATTCATAACAAACCACGTAAAAACTTAAAACCCTTAAATGAAAGGATGATTTTCGCTCAACAGAGACAATAGAAGCCAAAAACTAAATTAAATGCATTGCAGTCCGACGATGGCGTCATATGCCGGAACTTAATAGTATTCTTGTTTTAAAATAATAAATGCGGGGAACTAGCATGGCCGCAGTCAAATGACTGAAACAAGTAAAAGAAGGCAAATAGATATGTGTCTATATACATATATACACATGGGTATATACATCCATACATACATATATATGCACAGACACCAGATATATATTTGAATAAGCATATATGCATCAATATATAAATTTAAATTAAATATTCATATATATGCATATGTATATATGTATATCTGTATATACATATATATATATGTATATATATATATATATAT
>NC_068983.1:153333650-153334286 GCF_001194135.2 Octopus bimaculoides | reverse complement strand
ATATATATATATATATATACATACATATACATATACATATACGTATGCTAGGGGTGGTATAAGGAAGTGATAGTGCTCCTACTGCGTATTTATTTTTTACTTTGGAGATTACAGAAAATTATTTACACTTAAATTTTCTGAGCAAAAGCATTCAGAATATTTACATACATAGGGTATTTTAAAACATACTTTATTTATATCCTCAGAATAGAACGCCAATTGGGTTCTTATCACAAAACAGTATGCAATATTTATTCTATACAGTTTTCATTTTCCTCCTCAAGAAAATATAGATACTTTGAAAAACAAAGATCGTATATGCTTCATAAAACTATCTGATATTTTCTAGTGTCATGATAAGCAGTGAAATTCATTACACAAGGGAAATTATCCGGTTTTCCCTCCATTACTCTGAATCTTTTCAACACCTCCATGTTCTTGGTCTTATATCTACCTTTAGATATTTCGATTTTCTAAATAACGAATTTCTTTCGATTTATTTATATTACCGTTATGCATACATATATGCATACACACATACCTACATACATACACACCCACACAGACACACACAGACACACACACACACACACACACATATATATATATATATATATATATATATATATATATATA
>NC_068983.1:153332242-153333635 GCF_001194135.2 Octopus bimaculoides | reverse complement strand
TAAACACACACACACACGCATATACGTATTTATATACATATATATATATATACACATTGAGATATTGAGAGAGAGATGTATACGTACACACAAATTCATTCCTGCATGCATGCATGCATACATACATACATACATACATACATACATGCATACATACATACATAATCGTTATAGCAATATCATATGTTGGCAACCATATCAATCAATACGGCACCGGCTAAGAAGAAAGAAACGGTTTGAAGGTTAATATCCCGTCAATGTTATTTTCATCTTCCTCTTTTGTATTGTATATGCCCAAGACGTTTGCGTTTTGCTAACCCTTTCAACATTGATTATAGTTTAGAAAGAATATGTAACACGTATATTCGGCATCGATGCAAATGGCACATTCTCTCTTCACTATCAACTTTTTCTTGAACTCTAGAAATAAATCACTCTGATTTGCTAGTAACGGGTACAAGTGCAATGCATCAGGAAATCAACTCCTAGCAAACTGACATTACAAAAGGGTTTGAAAATTCGGTGGTGTGCAATTAATTTAACTCTTCATTTATTCTGCAAAAGTCGTTCGGTGATCATATTAACGTTTCACAAACGTTAAGTGCGCAATATGATACAGAGAAGCGTCGAAATTAATGTCTCACAGTATATTTCTCTCTAACTATCTCGGTTCAGATATATAGTTATAAAACATGTGGACAGCAAATTGCTCTAGTTGAGGTGACATCGCTTTTCAGTGCACGTCAGTTCTATTGAGTATTACATCTGACTTCAACTATTAGTTAATGACATACCTTCTTATTGCCAATACAGAGTCATACATATATTGCGATCGTAGATTAATCCTCTACAGTGAAGAATCATATATTGTAATTACTGATATATATGTGCAAGTGTGGGTGTCCATGAATGAGTGGCAGAGATAGAGAGAGATAGATAGATAAATAGATAGAGAGAGAGAGAGAGAGAGAGAGAGAGAGAGAATGAAAGACACAGGCAGAGAGAGACCGATGAATAGGTTGATGCTGTACCCCATGCCACTTGTCCGTAAAGTTTGATGTGTACTTGTCATGCCCATTTATGAAGCATGAAGAGGTAATTCAATCGTTTACGCAATAAATATAACTAGCAATGTACTGTACGCTTCTTCCGTTCGTTTGTTTGTTCACCGATGCGTCCTGCCTAGCTCTTCGAAACGCCGGTGTTAAAACGGAGGTAGCTGATGAAGTAGAATGTTCTCTATGTGGCTTGTGTGTTTTCTCGACTCTGTTTTGTTTGCAATGTCCTGTACCCAGATATGCACCTATACATACATACAGGTGGATGTCGGTATGCACATACCTGTACGTATATATGCATATACTCATTTACTATTTGTTTATATATATATATA
>NC_068983.1:153327803-153331185 GCF_001194135.2 Octopus bimaculoides | reverse complement strand
ATATATATATATATATATATATATATATACATACATATACATATACATATACGTATGCTAGGGGTGGTATAAGGAAGTGATAGTGCTCCTACTGCGTATTTATTTTTGAGTGAGGAATTTAATGCATATGTTACATAAACTGAGACAACAAAGCCAAGTTAGTATGAAATTTCTAGGACATTTATAAAGAAAACTGTAGTCTTACAGCTGTTTCAGGGATTTGAGGGATATCTCTTCATCAGCAATGATATGAGAGAATTAAATAGAGAAAAATGGGAAAGGGGGAGATATAGGAAGTATAAAGGGAAATGAACGAATAAATATAAGAATACATGTTGGATGTTACACTTGCAGTTCTATTATCGAAGGAAAGTGCTGTGTAGAATGGGTAGAAAATCTACTTGTCCATGGTATGAAGATTCCGATAGGAATTTTGTTATTACAGATGGATAGTGTGGAGACATTAATTCCATGTGCTGTTTATCCATAGGGGCTTCGCAGTGTGAATGAAATACTGAGAAAGTACTGGTAGGGTAAGTAGGTAGAAAGAAGAAAGTAGATATGTATGTTAGAAAGGGAATTGTAATGGTCAAGAGTAATATGCGAGGAAAGAAATAAAGAAAGAAATGGAAAGAGAATATGAAAAAGTGCTTGACGGTGGTCTAGATAATGTGAGGGGTAGGGAGAGGAGAGCTATCAGTAGATAAGAATAATAGGGGGAGGGATCGAAGAAAGAGATAAGAATGTAAGGAAGGAATATCTGTGAGAAGTGGGAGGTAGGGCGATATATTTGAAAGGCACTAAGGTGGAGAGATAGGTACAATAAATGGTACGTGGTATGTACTACAAATAAGTAGTAAACCCCAAGAGGGAAGGGAAGAATAATTAGATATATTGGTCAAGTTTTAAAAAATAGACGTAGTGGTAGTAGGGGGTTGATGAATCAGTGATAGAAACAGAAAATATATATATATAGATATACGTGCACGCACAACCGTATACATATAAATGCGTATATGCACTAAGTAAGACATTGGAACGTCAAATTAGGTTTTAGAGATTATCTAAATGCAATCTAAATCACCAGACGGTACATATACCGAACACCCCCTAGGTAATCCCTAATAATCTAATTTGACTTAGCGATATCTTACATTTTTAACTTTTTAATTTTTACTTTTAATTTCTTAATTGTTTAATAATACATGTATAAACACACACACGCACAAACACACTCACGCACGCACACAGACACGCATACACACACACACACTTATATACAAGTATGAGTGTGTGTCTTGGTATATAAGTATGTGTACCTACATTATAGTCCATATACACATTTATATGTACATTGTACACGTGCACGTATATCTAGATACATATTTTTTTATTTCTCCCACTGATTTATCAGCCTCTGCTATCACTTCAGCTAGTCTATCTTTAGAAACTTGTTCATTATATCTTATTATTCGTCCCTTCCTGTTTGAGGCTTATTACGCACTTTTCATACAGCGCCCCGTGCCACTTTCTTTACCTATCTCTCCACCTTAGTGATTTCATATTACCCCACTTCACATGTATCACACATTCCTTTTTACCTACTGACAGCCCTATTCCTTTTAATCTGCTGACAGCTCTCCTCTCCCGTCTCACATTATCTTGACCACCATCTAGCACTCCATTTTATACATTTTCTCTTCCTCTCTCTTTCTTCTTTCCTCTCCTACTCCTCTTGACCATTACCATTTTCCTTTCTCTGACATATAATACATACATATATATATATATATATATATATATATATATATATATATATATATATATATATATATAATCATAAATATATAGGGATTGACAGTAACCTGCTTCTCCAACATACTGAGAATTCAGAAATAGCAGTCAAAGAACTACTGATTTCAAAACTACAAATTATTACTCCAGATTGATAGCGATATTTTTGATACACACAGAACAAAAAACAATAGAGAAGAGTAAAAAACACTTGCCTTTTAGTTAATTTAGTACAATTGTTTCACAGTTAAGAGTACATAATACTCTATTCTGATCTTCAGCTAAATATTCTAATAAATTTGTTAATGTCTAAATAACTCACGTTAATTTTGACCATGCGAACATCAATACCACGTGAAGAAGACGTTAAGAAATTTATCGGCCAGTAAATTCAAAACCCCTTGCCCTAATGAATTTCAATTCAGCGTGTATCAGAAATAGTTCCGTTTAGGAAAGAGACTCGTACGAATTCCTGCGGTAACAATAACTCCAGGGTAGATGTCTCCATAGTATCCATCTGTAATAACATGATATGAACTCCTATCGGAATTTATATAACATGGACAAAAAGCCTTTCTACCCATTCCATACAGCAGTGGGATTGTGATGTCAATTAATAAGTTTGCTTATATACACAAAATTTAAATACAGAATATAAAGATGATGTATAACAAAGGTGAAAAGTTAGCCTACCGACAAAATGCTTCGCACAATTTCTTCCATCTTTTCGTTCTTTGTTCAAATTCCGTCAAAAACGACTTGGCATTTTATCCGTTTGCAGGCGATGATAAAAGAACCAGGTAAGCACTGGGTAATAAGTAATTTATTATCTCATTCCTCCGAATCTTCAGGTCTTGTGCGTATTCTACAAATGATTATAAGAAAGTAGAGACTACAAACAAATTCACTGACCTTCGTCATTAGATGGGATGCGATGAATAGCGTAGTTTAGTTTCAAAGTTGCAAGAGATTATATCATCTTTTTTATATCATATATAATGTTTGTGTATGTGATTCCCCATGTTAACTGATGTCGCATTTCTACAAGTTATTAAAACGTTCGTAAGGAATCAATGCATGGGATACTACCATCTTTATTTTTTTGCTTTTTATGTATATATATATATATATATATACATATATAATACATAAATTCATGCATACAAGCAAACATACACACACACAACCGCCTATATAAATACACATATATACGTAGCTGATGAATCGTAACAAGAGAGAAATGACTGATTCCTTTAGTGCAGGATTGCCTACTGTTGCCTTGTGCGATGAAAAATTAATGTGGCCACTATTTGTCGAAAGGTTACTGGCCACACATTTTGTTTATTCCAACTCAAGTATATAACAAGAACACTGGCTATGAATAGCATTTACACAATATTCACTGTAAGGAAAATTTATTCAATTCAAAAAGTTTCTGCTACTGGTTGTCTTTCCTTGCCTGAATGTACGCGAACATCTCAAATATATTTGTTCGTATACTTCATATACAAAGCCCAAGCATGTTTATTTGTATTTTTCCTCTTTATCTCTGTCTCTGTCTCTCTCCCCCCTCTCTCTGCTCTCTCTC
>NC_068983.1:153323476-153327618 GCF_001194135.2 Octopus bimaculoides | reverse complement strand
CCCCCTCTCTCTCCCCCTCTCTCTCTCTCTCTCTATCTATCTATCTACATATATATATCAGCTCTTTTGGCAGCATTTTTATCGTTACGTTTTGAGATTACATGATGGCATACACATGCCATCTTCAGGTAAGGTTTAAACGCATAAACAAGTAATGCAGAGATACAAGTGAGTAGGTCACCAACAGTCATAGTAGAACACGTAACAACAGTGTATTGCTTCAAAGTACTGTAGACCCAGTATTACGTACATAGTCAATCCTAGCGCCTTACATATTGATATACCTAGATATATCATCATTGCATAGCAAAATAAGAACATGCATAAAGCATGCACTGTGCAACGTGTTTTAACATAGGGCTGATAAGAAAGTACTATAATGCGGTACTCCCACTAGCTTTCAGTTTCAGCATTTTGTATCTATGGTTAATTAGGTTGGAAAGGAATTTATGTTCACTGGATTGAATCATTTTGCCTAGGAGGAAATTTAAATTAAAGCAATGAATAAAAATCTCATTCAAAGGGAAAGAAACAAGGAGAAACTAATTCAATCGTGAACCGAGGAACTTTTAAGGAAACTCTCTTCTTTGCCATTGCTTCTTACAAATTTATGTAAATGGTAATCGTTCTTCTAACAAAGATATAATGGATCAAACGCGATTTTTTGATTAAAATGGATGCTCAAATTAAATCTTCTATAAAGCATTTTCTTGGAACAAATACACGTCTAGGCTAATCACTGTGAATTTCTTCCCAACATTGATCAGTAAATTTTCTCTCATAACATGAAATAATAACGCTAATTTTCTTCTGAGACTATACATTTAGTAATAGCTCCACGTTTCTGAATTACGGTGTTAAGAAAGTGTTTTTTTCTGTGTAACATTTAAGAGGGAAGAAAACTAAATTATGTACGTTTGAATGGTTTTAAGTTATGAATATTATTCTGTTTCCTCTAAAGATATTCGACAAATCAATCAAGCAATGTGTGTCAGTAAAATGTACATTCATGGAAGATGTACCTTGAGGAATTATGTTATATTAAAATTACCATTACATTCTCTCAGATTACATACTAAGTACGTCATAAAATTGGACGAATTTCAAATATAAGCATCATTAGCAACCCGGATACCTTTTGAAGGATTTCGCATGGCAATTCATTGTATTGTTTCATGCAACTGTAAATGATTCGTTTTTGTCTAGTGTTAGTTAAAGTGAAGAATAGTTTTTAAAGTTAGGTGAGCACTATTTGAGGCTTACGTAGAGGATGAATGTTCAACGGTTCGATCAAACTAATTGTTGCTGTGATATATCTGTGTGTGTGTGTGTGTGTGTACATATATGTACATACACAAATATACATATGTATATATGAATATATGCATATCTACATAATATATATTTATATTTTGATAGTTATGTATGTACACACACACTCATATATATATAGACTTGTCCTGGTATTTTCTATATTCTTTCTTTTCTACTCTAAGGACAAGGGCCCGGCATTTTTGTGGAGGGGGTCTTGTCGATTATATCGACCCCAGTACGCAACTGGTACTTAATTTATCGACCCTAAAAGGATAAAAGGTAAAGGCGACCTCGGCGGAATTTGAACTCAGAACGTAGAAACAGACGAAATACCACTAAGCATTTCACCCGGCGTGCTAAGGTTTCTTATTTCTTTACTGCTCACAGGAAGCTACACACAGAGGGGACAAACAAGGACAGACAAACGGATTAAGTCGATTATATCGACCCCAGTGCGTAAATGGTACTTATTTAATCGACCCCGAAAGGATGAAAAGCGTACTAACGTTTCTGCCAGCTCACCGCCTTCTTGTATTTGTTATAGCGTTATTTGTTATTGACTCCAATGTATCCTTTAATGAAGATTATTTTAAATAAGATATCATATCTGAGAGGTTCTTCAAAATAAGGGAAACATTTAATGTATTCACCACATGGTGATGGATGACAGGCGATGACTATAAATCAAATAACCATGGTTATTAGTACATACCGTTAGAGAGTTGAGAATATTGTGCAAAATGAACTTCGTATGATGACGGTTTCTCCGTGGTGTATGCCACCTTTTCTAATATCTGATCAAAAGCGTAACAGGCTGATGACATGACAAGAAAACCTGACAATACGTGAGACAAATCCAGCCGGTTTCATGAACGTTTCCTAAGCCTAGATAAATATTGGCTTCGTCATATTGACCCATCCTCACCGGCTCCAAACGGGCCAGGCCATCAACTTGTTCAGACAGTTACGAAAATGCATCATGATCATATGCCCAAGAAAACAGAAGAAGGGAGTCTCGTTTTATGAGGCCAATACTCCAGCACACAAATCCGTCTCAATGGCTGCTGTGATTAACTGTGGCTTTGAACTGTTTATGACCCACCCTATTCTCCTGACTTGGTGCTATTGTTCCCCAATATCCAAAAAAAAAAAAGGGTAAAGAAGGCATGTTTGGGAACCAGTGTGTCAGTGATGATGACGTCCGCTCTTGATTTTGACAAAATGCAAACATCTTCACCAGTAGCATCCAAGCACTGCGAAATCGAGGGAAGGTGTGTGTGAACTGCGAGTATCACATTCTTGAAACATAAACATCATTTATAAACATCATTTGGCCACATTCCATGAGAGTATATTGTCAGCCTACAAACTTTTCAGACGACTCCCGCACTCGTATGTATGTACGTATGTATCCATGTATAGTCGGTTTGTTTGTTATTATGCACTCTGTGGGGATTAAAATGGGATCTTGTTCAAAACGGGGGCACTAGTATTTTCTTAACGAAACACTTTGAAACTTGGGACACTGGTAGAATGTGTCATATAAAACATATTTTTCTCTTAGTCTTCTTAAGAAAAATTATTATATTACAACTTATATTATGTTAAAGTTGTCGTATTTCTGTAATTTCAACCAATGACTGACGTCCATTCAGCCATAAACATTAACTGCTGACTATGTAAACAAACGATTCTCAAACGATTCTGGCGGTAATAAAATTATTATTTCCTTGTCAAAAAATGGCTGAAGCATATTGGCAGTAGGATTAGGGTTAGGGTTAGGGTTAGGCAGTAGCTAATAAACCTTTCATACAGTTCAGGCAGATGTTAACGAAATAAACACGCGTGAAAGAAAACGAAAAAAGCAAATGTTCAGTTCAGGCAGATGTTAACGAAATTATAAATGGAGATTAACTACACTTTACACCGCTTAATGAGTATGTGTAAACAGCGGAATACTTGTCAGTGATTGGTTGAAATTATCGAAATAAGACAATTTTTTACATGAAATAACTCCGAATACAAAATATTTTTTTCTGTTCTATAACACAAAATAAATAAGTATACGAAGTTTGAAAGTGTTTCGGTACCAAAAACACTACATAAAACATTAATGAAAACTGGTGCCCCCGTTTTGAACAGGATCCTTAAAATGCATATCTCATGTACATTGGATGTGTAATTGACAGAAGTATAACAAGCCGTCCTCTAAATACACGAACATCATTCTAGCTAGTTTTCTGCATGAAGTAGTAACGAAGAAAGCAAATCGATTTCTGGAAAAGAACTATATGAAATAGGGGCATGCGAAAAAAAAAAAATCATACAATTTTGCACATAATTATGATCTGACTAGTGACACAAATGTGTCAGAGAAACTATCAAAATATTACTGGCGAAGCAGAGTTTCACAAACGTCTCTGACATTTTGGTGATACTGACGAATAGTGAGGTATCAATATACCAAATATGACAAAAATTACATATGCGCAATGAACGCCTGAATAATTTCACAGATAAATTGGATTTAGTATTACTTGTTTATCAAGGATTTATTCGTGTTTACATTTAAAATTTTATAGTCAACTATCAGACAGACGCAAAACCAAAGTCACTCACACGCACAAATGCACACACACACATACACAAACACACACACACACACACACAGACACACATGTTTTTATGTATATGCATATGTGCATGTACGTATCTATATGTATATGTTTATAGATACATACATAAGTATAAAAGCATACATATATGTAACACTCGCTCATATACGTACGAACACACATAGTTATATATATATATATATATATATATAT
>NC_068983.1:153322122-153322602 GCF_001194135.2 Octopus bimaculoides | reverse complement strand
TATATATATACATACTTACATATGTCTGTGTGTATACATGTATGTATGTATGTATGTAGGTATGTGTAAAGCAAAAGCAGACGTCTGTGTTTATTAACAAATCACATATATGATAAATACACTCGCGTATTTAGAAAAACTTTGTATTGCTGTATATTAATTTTCATAAGACATTCAAATGAATAATATGTATATGCATGTATATTTTGGAAAACGTTAGGTTTGATGTTGTATCAACAGTAATTAAAGAGATTTATATGTGTGACTGTTTTTACATAAATGTGTTTATATTGTTATGATGTACGTAGCGTTTAAATCAACGTCTATGTGAATGTGTAATTGTTATAGTCTGTACATGCACACATACACACACAAAGACACATACAGAAACTCACAAACATACACTTACTCTAACGTACACATATATATGTCTGTGAGTATATATGCATATATATATATATATATATATATATATATATA
>NC_068983.1:153318711-153321839 GCF_001194135.2 Octopus bimaculoides | reverse complement strand
ATATATATACACATATATTTACATATATACATGTAGTTTCCCTGGTATTGTACGCATGTGTATTAGTGCACACGTGCACTCGCGTTGCGGTTGTTTGTGTGTGGTGGCAAATATTAGATTATTAGATATATTGGCAAGTGTGTGTACGCATCTTTATTTTGAAGATACGTTAATTAATTTTATTCAATAACTTTCGTGTCCTGCTGCTATTTAAACAGTATTTATCTAAATTTACGTTAAGTCAATTGTAAATCTTGAAAATTTGTTAATCTATATTTTCAATATTTTTCCATTTCATTTTGAATATTTTGCGTAAATGAATTAACATTTCTCTATAACTAACATTATTAATCAGAACAATGAAATTTAATTTTGGCATCATGCTATTATTGAAGTTTTCGGACATAGAGTAATTTTTAGCTCATGAAGTTTGGTTTATTTGCCTGTCCTAATCGAAGTGACTGAAGTCTGTATGTTAGCGACAGAATATCGCTTCGATTCTAAATCTTGCGATGTTTAACAGCTAGCTTAAAACAATGAGTCAATTACAACAGTATAATATTATTTAGAGTTGGTGAGTCCTGATTTTCTACATGGCAGATATACTTTACTCTTATCATTCATTTTTAGCTGGGCACGAAGATGTTTTTGCCCAGTGTACAAGATGGACTGATAAATCTGAAAGTCACAGGGTATTCGAGAATGGACTACATTTAATTTTGCCACTGGCAACAGATTTGAAATGTGGATAGATGGAAGGAGACTTGAATATCATCGTGGATAGCATTCTGGAAGGTGAGGCTCCCAAGAAGACAAAGTGTAAAGAAAAGTAAAACCAATAGGCAACGTTGTCCCAGGAGAATACCACGTCAGATCGACGAATTGCGGAATGAGCTAAGACAGTTGGAGAAAAATGTGGCATAGGGAGAACAAGAACACAACTTTTCGAACAAATCTGCTCCAGCTTTGCAGGACAGAACGCTCCCGGAAGAAACAGAAAGAGACAAGAATGAAAGCTAAAGGCCATTTTAACGATCTTTTCCTGTTCACAGCAGGTATATTCGGTAAAACAAAACCCGGGTAGATAATATATGTTACGAGGTGTAGAGCAGATTAGTAGCGGAAATGCATTATGAGCCCTGAATAAATATCCTGTTGGGCGATTGTCCCTTCTCACTGGAAACCGTTAAATACCACTTCCCGTGCAACATTGCACACTTCACTTCAGTTGATGTGTGGGTATTAGTGACAAAAACTCGGGCGGACTTAGATTGCCTGGCATCACATACTATATTTAGTGAAACTGCTACTATCGGAGGAAGTTAGGGAGAGGTTCACGTGGGAATTGAGAACAAAAAGAGCAAAGCTTGGCTCCAGATATTTGCTCGTGGCTATTTTGTCTTAATAGATGAAAACTCAGTGGAACTTGACACATTTTTTCGAAAGAAAGATATTTTGGTCCTTCATTAACTATAGCTTAACAACATGTCCATTAGACAATGGGTCCTCGATACGAGTGTCCTAAAAGGTGAGTTCCAGCTTACCCTGGATGCCTTGAACATATATCAGCCATCAGCCATCAGCCACTTGATGAGGAGACAAAGAAATGTAACAAAACCTCTCCCAAGTGGACCCTATTAGCTAATACAAAGTTCACTGATGTACTATCGACTACAAAGAGTAATCATCAATCTCGTAAGAGGTTTCATCGAGGAAGAGGTTAACTGATAGAAAGTTCACCGGAAACTGGCAGAGACTGGAAAAGGGCAATGTGACCAGGTGCGCAACATCTATGGTGTTATTCGTCTCAACCGTGAACCTATTGCTCCAGAAGGGAGGAAAACAGTCAACAGGACCTGGAACTAATGAGGACATATAATACCCAGTCTACAGGATCTTTGTTGATATGACATGAGGACTTTCAATATAAGGGACACAGCAGACACTGATGTCACGAAAAACGACGGCGATATGGTAATGTATGGATTTCGAACCAGCAGTCTCAGATCCCGAATTTGCTCAAAATAAAGCTCACAAGTGACATCTAAATATTCTTCTGATGTGCCAACAATCCAAGAAATTGGAGCCCGATATTTGGGGAAGAATTATGACTGTGCTCTTGAGGACGATACCAACGCCAAATACATACCCCCCGCCAAGAACTGGTAAAGACTGTTGATAAAAGACAGCTACTTAGATGTTACATTTCCTATTGAATATGGCTACTGCGGCCTTCCAGCAAAGGTTACTGCGCTATTTCTTACAGAAAATTTGGGCTAAAACCAAAATATCTGAGGGAAGCCATGAAGGAAGTAGACATGTCAACTAAAATCAGCTCAAGGTGGCTGCAGTCTACAAGAGAACGCAGGTGGAACACTCAGCCGGCGAAAACTAATTCAATTTTCCATGACCCTTTGAGGCAAAGAGTACAGGCTAAGGGATGAATCACCTGTGAACCTGGGCTACCAGCTCACGATAGGGAGTACTCTTAATTAGGTCTTGCAGCGACTACGTGGGAATAAATCATCTCCGATATTTACTTAAACGGTACGTCATACTGCACACATATAATTCATTAGAATTTGCAATAAGTAGCAGGCAGAATTAAACGTTGAGTATCTTTACTAGTGGTCCAAACTGTGTCTTTTCTGGAAATATTGGCTGTATAGTTATAATATAAATATTAACCCAAACCTATACAACTTCAAAGATAATAATATGCAACATAGAGAGAAAGAGTTGCTGTACATGATAGGTGTGCTGATTTCAATAACATTCTTTTCTATCTTTGCAACCTTCTGCTTCATTTCACGATATTATTGATATGTCACACAAAAGTATTTTTTCCGATATCTTGCTAATTTAAATGTGAGAACATTTTAGATCATGTTTCATGTTTTGCATTTACAGTCGGCATCAACGACATAAGGAAATGAAAATAATACATTTGATACCGGAGGAAAGAAAGCAAGCTGTTTTATTACGGTATTGTTTTGTAATATACTGAATTTCTTGGTTGCTATAACAGGCGTTTTGGAAATAAGTTAACTCTTCCCAGACAGTACCGCAATCCAGTATTTTGGACAAACGAGCCGTATTATGAATATATATATATATATATATATATA
>NC_068983.1:153318019-153318661 GCF_001194135.2 Octopus bimaculoides | reverse complement strand
ATATATATACATATATACACACACACACATACACACACACACACACACACACACATACACTCACATATATATATATATATATATATATATGTCTTCTATTTCTCACCTAAACATCATCACAAACGGACGCACATGCGCGCACACGCACACATATACACACACACATCCAAACACTCACACACACACACACACACATTTTTAGATATTCGTATTTGAAACTATGAGACATCAACTTATAATCCCACACGTTTCTGGACGAGGGGTATAGACACATTATTCCCCCACCCCCCAAAAAAAGCTTCCTGCTTTTCAAGACACAAAATTATAGTAGTCCTAAATTCACAAAGGTTAACACAAAGATTGATGTTCACGATTAGTATCACTTTCATCAGATATTTGCAGGGTCAGTTCTGACCTCATTCAAAGTAACCCAAAAAATGTGTATTAGCTAAAATTGTAAATATTTCTTCATTTGCAAAGAGTAATTTTACACAGTTATATATATATATATATCAAGACATTTACAAAGGCAAATATTTAAAGGAAGTAACCAAAGTATACATACATACCTACATACAAAAATACATATACATACATACACACACACACAAATATATAGCTACAGACACATGCAAATTTAGG
>NC_068983.1:153316356-153317963 GCF_001194135.2 Octopus bimaculoides | reverse complement strand
ATATATATATATATATATATAAATATATATATACTTTTATTAACGAAAATAATTGTAAAGTTCTTAGAGAACCCTTTGGGATATTTCCAACCACTTCTAAAACTAAAGGCGACAAACATAATTTAGAGATTACCAGTTTCCATTACGGAATATCAACAGAAATGCAGATAGTTCAAACAGCATGTTTTAATAGCATATTCTGTTGTTATCTTAGTATTTCTCTTGACATATATAGAGTTATCCGAATACAAACACAAATCCAAAATGTCATGAATATTAAACTGGTATAGCTGGTGTTTTCTCTATTTACGCCTTTTCCGAAATATTCCCATTTACTATGTCAGAACTTAAGGAAACAATTATTAACAGCGGCAGTCTTTTGAACTCCAAACTTCGCATTATGCGCAAGGAATAAGTCTACTGGGACATACCTTAGGATGACCTCTTAAACCACCTCATTATAGCATTCAGATCCTTCAATATAAAATGAAAACGAAAGAAATACGCTTGAGAAAGTTTCTCATTAAAACCATTTCTGAATTTCTAATCTGTGGCATTGAGCTAAATTCTTGTAGCAAGATGATATGTATGTGATATGTTGCATACACCGACCAGATACACTCCCATCCACCATTTTATGTACGATTCACAGCGCGTACAACGCCAACACTGAAAGATACACAAAGCCTTCTTATTTATCATAGATACATTAATAACCATATCTCGTTCACACAAAGCTTGCTGCTTTTGAACCGAAAGCCGATTGTATATTATTCATGGAATCCTTTTAAATCCGTTTCACATTCTCTAAGTAATTCGCTCCGAAAGCGTTCCTTTGATAGAATAGATATTGATCCTGTTTTCAATTTTGTTCGATTAATGCGATCACATTGAACTCTAGAAGACTCTATTTAATACACTTATTCATGATGCAAGGGGAAAAAGGGAGAAAAAAAGAGCATCGAATACAACTGTCAATATCTTTATATTGAACATAATCATTAAAACAAAACTAAAGACGGAAACAAGAATTGTAAATTGTCATCACTATATTTGTGTAGTTTCCCATTGTCAGTTTTCATTTCACAGCCCTTCAAAATGCATTCATTGCAAACCTCGGTAACCTTTTTATCCATTTCCGTACGTTTAACCGGAACAAGAATAAAACCAACTAGAAACAGGAATAAACTAGAAAAAAAAGATACGTTCACTGGAATTTTTCTGCTTCTACTAATGGGCTATATGAAAGTAATCGCTATAAAAATAATGATACTAAATTGTTCGAATAGGCACATTTCCCTTACAAAATACAGAGCGTGGGGTATGCTTTGAGAAAGATACGGGTTCTGTTTCAATCAGGCCAACCGACAATCTACATGTTCTAATCAGTAGCTGGTTGAGAAAGATGTACAAAGTCATACAGCACTGTTTGTATAGATTGCAAAGTAATACAACATAACATAAGAAACATTTTACAGAAACAACTAAATTATCTCATAACACATCAACAAATGTGTGTGTGTGTATACATATGTGTGAATGTATATATACATATATATATACATATGTATGTATGTATATATATATATATATATATATATATATAT
>NC_068983.1:153309030-153314022 GCF_001194135.2 Octopus bimaculoides | reverse complement strand
ATATATATATAAATATATACCTATATATGCATGCATATATACTGTTCTTTTTCATTAATCATTTTTAGTAAGCTGTCATGTAGGCTACAGGCTCTGTTCTTGATCTGCGGCAAGTAAAGCTATTGATACAATGGGGAGGTGAAGAGTCTCATGTGCTCTCTCATATTCTCTTTGTAGTTTCTCCTCAGCGTCTAGAAGAATGAGGTACGGCGAATAGTACCATCCTCTCAGGTTTCTGGGGAGAAGCTGGGGTTCTTCGTGTGCCTCTTCATTACATCCCTGTATCACAACCTCTAGTCAAAAGGCTGTCGTCTGCCCTCTATACACTTCAGTATAAAAGACTGACTTTGTGAGCTTGCCCTCCTCTATCCTGTAAATATGCCAACATCCTCTATTCTGGTGCAGGTAGCACGTAAAAAAAAACCTTTTGAGCGTGGTCGTTGCCAGAACTGCCTGACTGTCCCTCGTGCCGGTCGCTCGTAAAAGCACCTAGTACACTCTCGGAATGCTTGGCGTTAGGAATGCCATCCAATTGTAGAGGCTTTGCCATATCAGATTGAGCCTGGTGCAGCCTTCTTGCTCACCAGTGCTCAGTCAAAGTGTCCAACCCATGCCAGCATGGAGAGCGGACGTTAAATGGTGATGATGATGATGATGATGATGATGTATGTGTGTGTGTGTGAGTGTATATATATATGTGTGTGTGGTGTAAGTGTTTGATATTAACATGAATATAACATTTATGCATGAAATAATATTGCTTCGTCATGAGATCGAAACTGAATATTAATAAAAGGTGTTTAGTTCAAAGCTTGAAAAACCTTCGGTTCTACGTAATACTCAATTTGTCACCATAAATCTTGAATTGTATACGAGTTATTTTCAACAAAGCATTGCATTTAACTACTCAATCTGATGATATTTCTTATTCAGCATATGCAGGCTTATGGAAGCCAATGAAAATATTTTCTTGCACAGAGTTTTATATTAGACATTTTAGACATAGAAAGGAGAAAAATATAATAATAAAAAGCAAAGTATTAACAACAACAAAAAAAGCAAAACAAAAGAAACTATAACGGATTAATTAATTCCTTTTATTCTTTTGTAAAGTTGGTGTGTTCTACAATATAATTGAATGTTTGACGCATTCAAAACTAGAAAATATTCTTTGGCTTCCGACTAAAGGAATGAAATAAAGTAAGAAATATTCAAAATGGTGGAATGTATTTATTTATTTCTTCCGTATGATACATCTTGTAAATACAGTCTGATAAAACATCAGTTTAAACCTCAAGAAGGTTTCAAAAAGCCTGCAGGAAATCAATGGTTGATTAAATATGAGCTCCAATGAAGAGAAAAAATAGTATAACAAAGAAAATGATTAGGAATCATATGTATTTTATTTGAAAAATTTATATAACTCTTTGTAATGTCTTCTGACAAAGTCTGTAATTTTTTTTCATAGCCACTTGAACGAGATTCGTTTTCAATTTATTTTCATACGCACGTACATATTCATAGCCTTTTCTGTATCTTTGATTGTATATATAGCTCTTTCTCACTTTCTCATAGGCAGCCACACACATGCACACACATATATACATATATGTATATATATCATATGTGTGTGTGTGTGTGTGTGTGTGTGTGTGTGCGGGCGTGTATTACGTACATATACAAAAAATGCATAAACACAAACACGTTCGCGCACACTCACATACACTCACATGCACTCATATACGGAATAGATTTATGTTGCAATTTATAAGAGTTTACATGATTTAACGTTTAGAAAAACAAAATACAAATCGTTACTCATGTTGGTAGCTCCTGGTTTTCTACGTTTAAATGCTTGCATATTTAGGAGATAGATATATGCATAAATACACATACGTATGTGTGTGTGTGTACTTGCGTGTGTGTGTTTGTGTATCTCAGTATATATGTATGTATGGTATGTATAGATGGATGCGTGCGTGTATGTGTGTAAACATATATATATGTATATATATATATATATACATATATACATATATATATATACATATATATACATATATACTTTTATATATATATATATATATATATATATATACACATACAGAAGTGGTTTTGTTTATCGTTGTGTTCTTCCTATTTCGGTTGCTAAACGAACGGTTGCAACTCCTCGCTTTGTTGCTTTGTTATATGCAGTAAGTAAAAATATAAACACCACCATTAAAATCGACTGCAATAGCAGAATAACATCATTACGTATCATATTGGTGATGATGGTGATGATGGTGTTGGTGGTGGTTTTGAGGAGTACGAAAAAGAAGAGAAGGAAGAGGAGGGGGATGCTGATGCTGGTGCCGGTAATGATGATAATGTTGCTCCTGGTACTGATGATGATGATGATGACCTCGACGACGACGACGATGATAATGAAAATAACAAAAATATCGTCTTCTTTCTTTGAAAATACCAAAGTATGAATAAAAACTTTAAATGTAAACTGAAATATAACTAATAAATACTGTATACCGACCACATACATTACCTTTTGGATGCCATTTTTCTTCTGCTTCTTTTTTTATTAAAAAAGTTCAGAACATCTAGCTTGTATCATCACTGGGTAACCATATTTTTCGTATGAAATTAGTTTTTAGCAAATTTATCATTTTTTTTTAAAGCAATGATTTTATACCAATTAAAATAAATGTACACGATATACAGAAAAAATATTTTAAATATTATAATCGATAAGAAAACTTAATGAATATAAACAAAGAGATTTAAGTTAACGACGTCGATTTAACAATACGCTTGTTAAAGTAAAATTTTAGTTACGCTACTATATTTAATATGAAACAAAGAAATTACGGATAATTTTGCAGCTACTGAGGCGTTAATTATTTCCTTGACAATGAAAGAAAATAAAATTCAAAGTGAAAAATAACTTGTTTTCATGTAAAGGTGATTAGTATCCCCGAGATGTAATAAAATGCTTATTCTTTAACAGCGCCGGATCCTGAGGTTACATTCTCCACATTCGACCAATGCAGAGGGTCACGAGCAAATGATACCTTTTCTGCTTTGTTACTGGAAAGCTTCGCCAACTCATCATTATCTCGTCTTCTCTCACAGGAAAAGCTGCATCGTGCAAGGTATATGTTGATGTAAAAATCAAAATTCAGCGAGGAAGGAACTATTTTAATCATAATTATAGTCAATCAAGCTGACCTGATGCTAAATCATGGTTTCAAATTTTTCCACACAGTCAGCAGACTTTAGTAATGAGGATTAGTCGATTATATTAATCTAAATGCTTCTATGTTAATTCAACTGCTAACTGTCTGGATATTTTGCGTTCCAGCAGCTATTTGCGACATCCGTTTCAGAAGAGTTTATGAAAGTCTATGCGTGCATTATTAAATTGAAGGTTTCTTAGAACAAAATGGGGAATTAACTACCCTGGTGTCGACGATGTTGAATATATGAAGCATCAACGTAACCGTGGTCATGCAAAACTATATTATTCCATTCCTCAGAATTTGTGTTACTGAACTGAATCTGTATATATCCCTTACTTTTTCTAAATTAATATACACCTAAAACCTCACTCATAAGCGCTGAGCTGTAAATCAGAAAATTCCCCTTCAAATGTTTGGATCATGGAGGCCGTGTTTTTTTTTTTCATGATATTCTAATTGGACAGTATATATAATTTGTATACGATCATTTAATCTAACTTTGACTGTGAATATTTGCTTGGGAAAAATAAAATTAAGGTTTCAAAAATAATATTAGCGATTTATTGTATGCGGTCTCTATGGGTCCTTTCAAGTATCTGTATTGTGTTTTCGAGCGAATTTTTTTTTGCATCGAAATTATACGTCGTAAAATAAAATAAAAACCCAGAAACATTATTTTCCATTGGCAATTTTAAATTTTACTTTGTGAACTAACACAGAAATATTTAGCAACCACGGAATTGTACTCTAGTTTTAAAACAATAGTAGTGAAGCTGCTTATTATATTTCTAGGGCATTTTTATTCTCAAATTTGTATTTGAAATACTGGACCTCAAAAACTTTCTACAACACAAAAATATAGGAAACACACATGCATTTTCCTCTTCCGATCTACAGAAACTGGCCTAGGAGGAAGCGAAACATAATCGCTTGCTTGTTTATAGTTCTTTCAAACTCATTTCCTTTTATATTTAATCAGCTGGGTAAATTTTTGAATGAAGGCCGATATATTTCCAAACTACACCCAACATCATAAAATTCACATGAGAATAAATAAGGGTAAGTTTACGTGTGTAAATATTTTCTACTCGAGACACAAGGCTTGAAATTTAGTGGGGGAGGGGGGCCAGTCGATTAGATCGACCCCAGTATGCAACTGGTACTTAATTTATCGACCGCGAAAGGATGAAAGACGAAATCGACCTTGGCGGAATTTGAACTCAGAAAATAACGACAGACGAAATACCATTAAGCATTTCGCCCGGTGGGTGAACTTTTCTTATTACTTTACTACCCACATGAAGCTACACACAGAGGAGACAAACAAGGACAGATAAATGGATTAAGTCGATTATATCGACCCCAGTGCGTAACTAATACTTATTTAATTGATCCCGAAATAATGAAAGGCAAAGTCGAACGCGACAGAATTTGTACTCAGAACATAGCGGCAGACGAATTACGGCTAAAGATTTCGCCCGGCGTTGCTGCCAGCTCGCCGACTTCACGTATGCAAATAATAAAACACGGACCTCCACTGTGTTCCCTTCAACTAGGTTTGCTCATTAGGCAATGATTGACCAAGGGTTAAAGTAGAAAGCAGTTGACGCAAGTTGTCTACATCCAAAACAGCATGGTTGGGTAGAGAACTACGTTCTTTTTTTTTTTTGCAGCAACGAATGTCATATCATTCATGTTCTTGATATTTCTCTCTCTCTCTCTCTCTCTCTCTCTCTCTCTCTCTATCTCTCTCTCT
>NC_068983.1:153307437-153309020 GCF_001194135.2 Octopus bimaculoides | reverse complement strand
TCTCTCTCTCTCTCTCTCTCTCTCTCTCTCTATCTCTCTCTCTTTCTCTCTCTCTCTCTCTCCCACCTTTATCGATTTAACTATCTATTTTATCTATCTACATATCTATCTGTCTAACTATACTTATATCTATCGATATGTATATAAAAATAAAAACAGATTTATTATGCAGGCGAAATACTTTATAACATCACTAGATGAAGATACATCAGACTAACAAAATTATCCTGCGACAGATCAGGAAATCCAGTAACCCGAACTCAACAAGCTGTTATCAGTCAACTTTGTAAACTCATGGTATACTTATCGAGTAAATTTCTATGTTGCTACAGAGCGATTTGGAGAGTACACGCAGGAAGTTAAATGTGTAGTACTGTTCTCTATTTTTTTAATAGATCCAGTATGGATCGATTCACTGATACGATTGAATTATGGAAATAGAACTTCCCCCAATATATATTGGAAACATGTAAGCCTTTAATAGATGTATAAAATTCATTACCTACATTTTCTATCCATCTAAGTATATGTATGTGTGTACTTATACATATACATGCATACATACATACAAAAAAAAAATTATACATGCGCGCACACGCTCATTTACACACGTATATGTGTATGCGTGACTGTGTTCATGTATGGATGTGCAGCAAGAATTGTAATAAAATATTCTAGAATATGTAATACTGCGGGACATCAATTATCTGATATAAAAATCTGTGTAACGAGTTTATATATGCGTAGTACATCAACAGCGACATATCACGTGTATTTCATTTAATGGCTATTGACGGTTAGGTTTTAAAAGTGCATTACTGTTTCAGATTTCTTAATGCTTTAGCGTATATAAGTAAAGCATCTAATTTCTGAAATTCAACGTTCTCGGGGCCATCTTATAATGATGCTAAGTTAGCGTATTGTTCCCTAGACACTTCGCACTCTTCCCTGTAAGGAGTATTTTTGAACTCAAATTCATTTGCATTTCAGCGGCTTGTTAGAATATATGATATATTTTCAATGACTTATATAAACACATCATTTCAATATGTTAATGATTCGAATGATACAAAATGCACAAGAAGCAACATATACACACACACAAACACACACACACTTACGCACGCACAAACACACGTACACGTGATTAAGGACATGCATACACATACATGCACACACATACACATATATATGTATTTGTATGTGTGTCTATTCAGATGTAAGTGTGAAAGTATGTAATCCCGCACTTGCATATATCGCAGTATGATAAAATGAATGATTGTACTCATACAGTAAAAATCGATTTAGAGTGCAGAATTAAAGAAATTTATACAAATGGCTTTTAGTTTTCAATTAAGCTTTGACATATCTTTTGTATATTTCAAATTGAACTATAAATTATGGACATAAGTTGAGACATTGCACCTAATAAATTTTTCTCTGTAATTAAATTTGTAATTTTACAGCTTTCGCCAGCTATTAAGCTTGAGTGAGCTTTGCAATCGCTTCCTCCCAGGAAATCGTTTGCTATTTACGCATGTCTCCATCCAAAAATCATACATATATATATATATATATATATA
>NC_068983.1:153303068-153307293 GCF_001194135.2 Octopus bimaculoides | reverse complement strand
TATATATAGCATTCTTAAAGTTATGGCTTTAACCCAATCAGAGGTACATCTACAGTCATTAACGTGCTAAGATTCTTTCATAAGCTTAGATTTTAAGTACATCCCATCGGAAACTCGACGTTTTACGATTCTGGTGTCTGGTTAATACTTCTAAACGAATGTCAGTCCAATTCTTTTACACCAATGATTACATTTTCGTTGGATTTGCCGCACGGTGGCCTTTTATGACTACACCATTTCAGTCTATCACAGTTACTCTTATTTCAGACCAATTAAACACACAATGCTTTTCAACTCTTGCATGACTTTCAGTTTTCTCAGTCTCCATTTTTTACACTTTTTATCTATGGTATATGCAGTCTCTACCACAGATCCTTATGCCAAACAGCATTTTTGAACTATTCGGAACATATCAATCGTCGACGTTAATTATATTTCTCTGTCTTTCTGTTAAGCATCTGATGATCGCTTTCATTCCCTTTCACTATTCCAGCTCTTTATATCATAACTCATGCCTCCCATGAGTTCATAGATAACGTCATGTTACTTCAATTTAATATTATATTCAACATTAAATAGATCCTTTATGTAATCACCATGATCATGGCATCTCCATTCTAATGCACTTACGTCCATTGTGTCACACCACACTTTATACCTAACTTCATTCGTATATCTTCGCTAGATAAAGAGTTTGCACTAAAGAATGGGTATCTTTTCACTTCTCCGACAGTTTCACGTTTTTCATGAGCTGCAGATTAATATTAAATAGTTTCTTCACTACAATCTTACCTAAATCCTTCCTTTTCGCAAATATTATCGGTAATGTGCAACAAAAGCAATAAGAAGAATGTGTGATTTCGGAAAATCTGTTTTATTTGCAGTTATCCCAGTGATTCACTTGGCATAATCAAAGTAGGCTCCTTCTAAAGAACTTTGTTATGCTATTTCGTAATCTCGAATTATTACTGAAATATCATACTGTATGCCATTTTAGTTCCAAACACCATCGTTACATCCTTTTCCTTAAACTTATTGACCTAGGGATTAAACCAGAAACCTAATGACTAAATCAGACCATGTGAATAAATTATCATTATCATTTTTTTTTTTCATTATTATAGTTGTTGAAGTGATTTTAAATTCTCAAACGCAGGATAATGCTAATAATATAGCCTGGACAGGAAAAGCTACCCCTATTTTTTTCAGAAAAAAAGTGTTGGCAAGGCTATATTATTAGCATTATCTTGCGTTTGAGAATTTAAAATCACCTCTTTAACTTTCTAAGACATCTCAACACTTCTAAAGGAAACTTCGTTTGTTTGTTTACGTTCATCGCAATTTGAATTTGTTATAGTTCTTGTTTTTATTATAATAAATATTACAATTATTATTATTATAGTTATTGTTGTTATTATTATTATTATTATTATTATTATTATTGTTGTTGTTGTTGTTGTTGTTGTTGTTGTTGTTGTTGCTGTTGTTGTTGTTGTTGTTGTTGTCGCTGTTGCTGTTATTATTATTATTATTATCATCATCACTATTATCGATAATAATAATATTAATATTGTTATTATTATTTACTTTTAATCTGCATGTTTGCTACAAGCACTCGCTAAGAAATACCCAGAGTCATAGAGCGAGTGAAGAATAGGAGATGCTACAGTATGACTGCAAGCTTGGACAGGGGAAGTAGCAGAGGCAGCAGCCAAATATCTTCATGTAACACAACAAAGACATTTAAACTACTATAGAGTTTTTCTAAGGATGTGGGCAGTACTTGTTAGCACAAACCTTTCGGATTTCTCTGGCATTTGGCCTATCTCGGATGTTATCTATATGTTACTGACATACTAACATCCTTTATTATTATTATTATTATTATTATTACTATTATTATTATTATTATTATTATTATTATTACTATTATTATTATTATTATTATTATTATTATTATTATTATTATTATTATTATTATTATTATTATTATTATTATTATTATTATTATTATTATTATTATTATTATTATTATTACTATTAGTGCCTTTCTACAGCTTAGCTGTTCACTAACAGTGAACTAAGGTAACACCTCTTATTTTTCGAGCACCTTCCGAAGTATTCGGCCGGTTCCAAGCAGTGCTGTTTTCTGCAAGTGCTCCATCCTTTTTGCAGCCCCTATATGTTCCACGCACTTCTCGAGACTTTTACTGACTGCTCCCAGGGCTCCAACAATTATTGTCACTACTGTTACCCTTTTCATTGACTACAACTGCTTAACTTCCCAAGCTAACCTGTCATATCTCTCGACTTTTCTTTCTCCCTTATCACGTTGTTGTCAGCTGGGCATGCTATGTCTATGATCCAGCGTATTTTGTTTTCTTTCTCAGTCAAGACTATTTCAGACTTCGTATTCTCTATCTCAGGGTCGCACCGAATCATAAAATCCCATAGGATTTCTTTTTCAATTTCGATGATGTCTTCGAGTTTGTGGCCGTACCATTTATTATTATTATTATCATTATTATTATTATTGTCATTATTATTATTATTATTATTATTATTATTATTATTATTATTATTATTATTATTATTATTATTATTATTGCAGAATAGTTAGCACGGCATGCGAAATTCTTTGTGGTATTTCATCTGCTTTTACGTTCTGAGTTCAAATTCCACCGAGGTCGACTTTGCATTTCTTCTTCTCGGGGTCGATAATTTAAGTACCAGTTGCGTACTGGGGTCGATCTAATCAACTACCCTCCTTCCCCAGTTTCAGGCTTTGTTCCTCTACTAGAAATGATCGTCATCATCATCATCATCATCATCATCATCATCATCATCATCATCGTCATCACCACCACTACCATCATCATCATTATATGAAAATTCACAGCTTGTTGTGAGTATAAAAGTATCAGCTATATACAACCAGCAGACTAAGGTGACACTTGTTTACTATTCATGCTTCAAGAACCCTGCGAAGAATTCTTACAGTTCCAAGCAATGCTGTGTTTTGTTGGTGTTTTGCCTTCACACTTGCACCAGTATTTTTCAGCCACGTTGGTAGTTGTGTACTCATACTACCAAGTGCACCAGTTACTACCGGTATCACGTCTACTCTCTTCATTGACTATAACCTTCGTATTTCTCACTTCAAATAGTCGTAGTTGTTTATCTTTCTTCTTTCACATTGACCCCGTTGTCACCGGGGCATGCTATGTCGATTATCATATATGTACTTTATTTTTCATTCACCACGACAATGTTCGGTTTCCGATGTCCCGTCGGGTGATCGCACTCGATCATTGCATCCCACGTGATATTGCAATTCTCATTTTTGGTAACTCATTCTGGAATTTGTCCATATCACGTTTTTGCTTTTTGTAGGCCGTGATTTCCACAGAGTTCCTAATGACTTGGCGTCTTTTGTATTCTCCACATTGTCTTGGCGTCTTTTGTATTCGCGTTGTACCAATTTCGTCTCTCCTTTCAACTTCCCGGACGCCAACCAAATCTATCGAACTTTATTTCCAACATTCTTGGTTTGTTGCATGAATTGATTGGGGAACTTCCATCTCTTTTAATCTGTTTGCTCATTGGTACTATCTTTTCTCTTTGAACTCACCAAATGTTTCAGTCACTTTTTCGGTATCTCTGGCAGCCGAAAGTATTCCTTCTTTACTTTGCACAACATAATTCTTCAGACACAGTATCGCAATACTAACAGCGTCTTCTGCATTTCGTAATCCTCTTCCATCTTCCTTTCTAAGTAGATAGAGTCGGTCGGTATTACTTCTGAAATGAAGTGCGTTGTGCCTTCTTAGGAGCTTTCTAGTTCTTGTATCCAAGTTCTGTAGGTTGATCTGTGTACATTTCAGAAAGGGAACAGTGTATCTCAGTAAGGGCACAACACATGTATTTATACCGTTGATGATATTCCTGCCATTTCATTTTGTTCCCAGCATTTTCCTAAATTTTTCATTGTATTCTTTGCGGACTTTCAATACTCCTTCCAATATCCTATCTTCTTGTAGCACTCCTAGTCATTTGTACCTTCATTCGTCCACAGCTGTTTCTGCTGCTGTTACCATTGTGCTCTCAACGACGAAGACAGTGATGACGGCAGCAGCGACAATGGCAGCGGCGGCAACGGGTGAAGCGGTGGTAGCGGTGGCAGCGGCGGGGGAGACGACGGCGGCAGCGGGGTTAACGACCGCAG
>NC_068983.1:153301623-153302565 GCF_001194135.2 Octopus bimaculoides | reverse complement strand
CAGAGGCGGCAACGGCGCCAGAGGCGGCAAAGGCGGCAGCGGCGACGGCGTCAGCGGAGGTGGCGGCAGCTGCAGTAGCGGCGGTAGCGGCAGCACAGGCGGCAGAGGCGGCAACGGCGCCAGAGGCGGCAAAGGCGGCAGCGGCGGCAGATGCGGGAACGGCAGAGCGGTGGCAACGACGACGATGACGTAGATACGGTTTACAAGTGTACTGTCATGTTTAAAATGTAATATATTCTCTGGATAACTTCCCTGATGTTACTGTTGTGCTATATTTTCAATTTACTATTGCTGTGGCTATAAACGTTGTTGCTGTTACTGCTGCTGATTAATCTATCTATCATGTATTCCTTCACACGTTACTGTCACAAACAATATAATTTCCATTCTGTATAACTTCAGTAATAATTACGTCCAATATGCAAACAATGCACCTTACATAATTATCGCGCCTTCATGTGCATAAATGGATTGACTTGCATAATTATATATGTATATATGATAGCCAGTCTATACAATTTAGAGACTAGAGTTCTTCAAATATGCACCACTTCAGAGGATATTACTCTATTGTAGAAAGTATATACACACATATGTTTCTGTGTATCTGTGTCTGTGTTTGTCACACACCCCCACCATCACTTGATAACTGGTGTTAGTGCTTTACGTCCCTGTAACATAGCAGTTCCACAAAAGAGACACATGATCTAAGTACCATCTTCATGAAAAATAATAAGTACTGCGGTCGACTAATAAATACTCGTTAGACTAAAAGAACAGGTTTTTAAGGCAGGGCCCCAGCGTGGCCACAGCCTAACAACTGAAACAGTTAAACGATAGATAACTTATAAAAAAAGAAAAGCAGTATCGTTCACACTTAAAACGTTAGGATAAAATAGGCGGATATAAATGAATGTGTGTATATATATATATGTATATATA
>NC_068983.1:153299961-153301478 GCF_001194135.2 Octopus bimaculoides | reverse complement strand
TATATATATATAAGAAAAATACACCACCAATCTAATAGACCGAGCTATAACTAAAGCTAAGGATATTCCAATCCTTACCTTACGAGAAAGCACACTGAAGATAAACAAGAAAATACATATAAAAATATTCCATTTGTTATCACCTACAATCGCAGGAACCACAACATTCTACAATCAGCCAAACACCTGACCCCAAGTCTCTTACAGATGCCTCAGGAATTATAGATCATCAACACCCGCAGACAACCAACAGACCTTAAGAGACGTCTAACTAATGCAAGATTCACATCAGAGACAGAAACCATGCAAGTGCATAGACACCAAATAAAACATTCCTGGTTTAGATGCATACCATGCAGTGATCACATAGAAACCTGTGCAGAAGGAAAATTCACAATTTCCCCTTTTATAAAATAAATGAAGAAAATGACCTACTTCGAAAAGGAAAAGAATATTTTATAAGGTTTCTGAATCCGAATATAAACTGGAAACAATCAGCTTTACCTAAAACATCTTCCGCTACATACGATAGCCATAACACGTGCTTGATAGCATTGAGAACTGAAAACGCTTGCACATTTATTAAAGCTTACATACCATTTGTAAAATTCATTCCAAAAGGTTAGTACCATTCTACTCTCTAAAAAGTATTTTTTTCTTAATCTTAGCGTTTTGAAAATATCATTATATATAGGCACAGGAGTGGTTGTGTGGTAAGTATGTTGCATACCAACCACATGGTTCCGGGTTCAGTCCCACTGCGTGACACCTTGGGCAGGTGTCTTCTACTATAGCCTCGGGCCGACCAAAGCCTTGTGAGTGGATTTGGGAGACGGAAAGAAGCCTGTTATATATATGTATATATATATATATATATATATATCCAGTAAGATTGGGTATCCGTTAGGTAAATCCATGATCGGAGAGAATAGTTAGATAGTAATCCATAGTGAGAGAAAATGGATGCTAGGAGTTTAAAGGTGGAGAAATAGTGAGAGGACAAATAAATACGATACATTCCGGTGAGAAGAAGATAGGTAGATAGGAGGTTTGCATTAGATATATACTAATCTCAGTTATTTATTGCAAGACATGTAATATCGCAGAGAATTATAGGTATTAATAAGAAATAAACTTTGTACCAACCGGAGAATGAAAGACATTAATTTTCCAAGTTTGGAAGGTATAAATTATAGAGTATCACTCACTTTATAAACCTAACGTTGGTTTACAAATGGACTTACTTTTATTTAAAGGAAATTATAGTAAATTTTGCTTTCAAATCATAGAGATTTACAAGCTTAAAGACGCTACTATACATCTATTCCATATTGAGGTGATTAGATTTTGTCATGTATCCTTTTTTGCATGACCAGATTTTGACTTTGCTTTGAAAGTTAGATCTCATTTATTGAAACGGTCCATTCAAGAATAATTGTGATAAAAGAACTTAGGAAATAAGGAGAATCTACTGCATAAACTTTGTAGTTAATCTTTACTCAATTAAAATATATATA
>NC_068983.1:153298303-153299142 GCF_001194135.2 Octopus bimaculoides | reverse complement strand
TATATAAATAAGCAACACGGATTAAGGTCCTTTAGAAGGCTTTTTATGCGTTGATACTGGTGATACGTTTCAATATCCTGTCTCTAGCGCCTTACAAACTTGGCAGACAAAAGATCTGGCAAGTTTTAAAAATCAAGCTATTTCTAAATTGCTATGCTCGGCTTTTATAACCACAATAACAACATGCCTCTTCATTTCTTGAGTAAACTGAAATTGAGGGTCTGCTATTAGTATTTTTTGAAACAAAGATTATACAGAGTTAGCAAAAAATGGTGCAATGACCCAAAACGTTATATGCTCATATACCTTACGCTCCCTGTACTTACGCATATACATGTATAACATACACATATACATATACAGAAACACATACATACACATGCATATGCATATATACATATGCACACATGTACACACATGTACACACACATATAAATGCTTAATGCATGCGTAAAATGTTTAGCAAACAATTTCTCTAAAGAATTTCTCATAGAAGATTCCTTACATGTCTATCAAAATTGTAAAACTTTGTAATTTCTCTTGACAAATAAAACATCTGTAAAAGTGAATAAATAGTACCCTCCATAATTTCTAATTGTCTGTTTTCTTACACAGTAACTCGGCAAATAATATTTCCATATTTCTCAATTTTGATATGTATTTTGAAATAGAATTCAGCAGCAATTGTGACTACATTTTGAATGGTAATAACAAAATAAGCAGATGTGATACAAGAGGAAGCATCTGTGATTTACCCTAATTAGTCACAGAAAATTATATATAATTTACCCTTACTAGTTACAGAAATATATATATATATATAAATATATATATATATA
>NC_068983.1:153295059-153298214 GCF_001194135.2 Octopus bimaculoides | reverse complement strand
TGTGTGTGTGTGTGTGTGTGTGTGTGTGTGTGTGTGTGTGCATGTGTGTGTGTGTGTGTGTACGTATGTATATATGAATACATAGATAGATAAAGAGGAAGAGGGAAAGAGTAAGGAAGAAGGACAGAGAGGATGAGAGACATAAAGGAAGATAGGTAGTTGATTAATAGATAGATGTATGTGAGTGAATATGTAATAATGTATGTATGTATGCATGTATGTGTGTTTGGCTGCTTGTATGTATTGTCCCATAAAACAAAGTACTAACTAAACTCATCATTAGACGTTATGGTCGATGAAAATATGTCTAGTCACGCCATCATATAATATCATTTCGCAAGCAATAATATTTTCCTGAATGTTTGTACTAAAGCAAATACTTTCTTCACTGAATATTAATATATTCAAAATTAAGAAGTAATCCTTAATTACTGATTGAACTTTAACACACTTCTGTACAAATAGATATAATACATATACAATTTGGTTTCTATATTGCTTCGTTTCTATTTCTTTTCTGTAATTTTCTCCATGCCTCAACTCTACTTTTAAAACATCTATAAATCGATTTTTAATACAAGTAGTTATATCAGATTATATGACATAGAACAGAAAATCACTATAAGTGCAAATTGGCACGTCATCTCGATGTTTACAACGATGTTACACGATTTTCTGACAAAGAATAAACCGATTGACTGAAACAGGAACAGATTGAAAGTGAGAAATGTGTGACTCAATAAAATTTAAACTTTTGATGTTTGCAAAGAATCGAAACGCCAGGAAGTATATTACGTCGCAGAGAGAAACTTCTCGAAGAATTCTTATAGAGGAGTTTCTCCCTTCTTACATTTATTATTCTGAGTAATTGAAGAATCATTGTATAAAAGACACATATCCACCCAAAATGAAAATAAACATAGGTGATATCATCAAAAAGTTTTTTTCATACGCGCATTAGAACCTAAATTATGAGTGCATATGAACCACCTTGAAATTGTATATCATAATTTAATATTGTTTATTTTGAATTTTAAAAGATCGACAGTAGTTTTCAGGAAAAGCACTGAAAGAGGCACAAAAGTGGCTGTGTAGTAAGTAGATTGCTTACCAATCACATGGTTCCGGGTTCAGTCCCAATGCGTGGCATCTTGGGCAATGTCTTCTACTATAGCCTCGGGCCGACCAAACCCTTGTGAATAGATTTGGTAGGGAGAAATAGGAAGAAGCTTGTTGTATAAATATATATATGTATATGTATGTGTGTCTGTGTTTGTCCCCGCATCATTGCTTAACAACTAATGCTGGTGTGTTTTCGCCCCTGTAACTTAGCGTTTCGGCGAAAGAACCGATAGAATAAGTACTAAGCTTACAAAGTATAAGCTCTGGGGTTGATTTGCTCGACTAAAGGCGGTGCTCCAGTATGGCCGAAGTCAAATGACTGAAAACAAGTAAAAGAGTAAAAGAGAGTAAAGTGTAGTGTTTAGTTGATCAGATATCTTTGTCATTTTGAAACTAAATAGCAGAATATAACAACACAAAGAACTCAGAGACCCCATCCACATATAAAAAATAAGGTAAAATGTTTAATATATGGAGCACAGACGAAAAAAAACTAGAAAAAGATGTGGAGGCTGGGGAGGAAATATGGAACCACCACAATGAGACAGTTGACCATATCATCTCTGGTTGTCCACCCCTTGCCAAATTCCAACATATATATATAGAGAGAGAGATCTATAACCAAGCAAGTAGTTATATTCATTGAACAACATACCTAAACTACAACATAAAAAAGCTAATGAGAAACTGTATAAACATGTACCAAACAAGATACATAACAAGTGTAAATGCAAGTGTAACTGCTTGTCCCCACTGATCTTTGTACGGTGCATGATACCACTAACACTGATTCTGAGGAAAGCATAGGTTGGGTGTGTATTTAAAAGGCGCCAACAATAAATCAGTCACTTGATATTCATGGGTGATCACAGACTGCTGGCTCTTCCCGTCTAAATGATTGAGTCAGCTGATAGACGTATCTGTAATACATGTGAAAGCAGAGGATTAGCACAGCTGGTCTCAGCAGTGCTCTGACAAATTACAAGAGCGTGCAAGAAGGTTTTGTTGCATGAGCGCATCACCGCCTGCGCCAATGGTCTGCATTACCATACCTTTAGAGATTCGACTAAACCAACCATACATGCAACTACATCCTATGCCAATGCCAGGTCAGATGTCTCTGAAATTTATACAAGCATGGACCCAGATTCGAAATCATCGGAAATACACGCCAATTGGTTTTCATAGAGGCCCAAATTTTCCCCGACGTCGTCTCAATTAATCATCATCAACCCTATATAGAACGTCATGGTGAAATATATACCAACCGCGTTTCCCAACAGGCCGAAATCTATGAGTACTTAACAAAATTATAGATTCCAATCACACTCTCCTCGTACACTTCGATCCAGGTCTGCTGGGTTATGAATGTGATGAAGAACAGTAGATTACATCTAGCAAAAGTTAACCACACATGGTTACCGTTGACGAAACGCCGTATATCATGTAGCGCCAGGGCATGTCAGGGCATCATTAGCTATGGCATGCCCGATTCTCTAACCATTTGACAAAAGGGATATTTTAACCGGAGGAAAACATTCTCTCCACAGAGAATGGAAGAGTAAGAGATCCATATTCTTCAGTCATAGAGCGGGCCAATGTTTGTAAAATATGAGGTATATCAAAACAATTATGGCTCATTGTTTCC
Organism: Octopus bimaculoides; assembly: GCF_001194135.2. NCBI lineage: Eukaryota > Metazoa > Mollusca > Cephalopoda > Octopoda > Octopodidae > Octopus > Octopus bimaculoides. Next base: position 153,295,444 of record NC_068983.1, on the reverse strand, counting down.
CCGCCATAGTTGTGAAACAAAGAGGCAACCAGCCACATGTACTGTGGTTGATTTAAACAAATATCATATAACAAAATTCCAATAGTTAATAATATTAAGCACATAAACAGACGCAAATATACTTAGAAGTGTCTCGAGGAGACAGCTACCACCTCCACCATCACCACGAAAGCATTAGCAACAACAACCATGAAGATGATGATGATGATGATGATGATGATGATGATGATGATGATGATGATGATGATGATGATGATGATAACGGTGACGCTGATGTAGTTAGCGTTGCACATGCAAAAAGAACATAAACATTAAGAAATTCTTTTCTATTCCAAAACCAATGTCATACACAGGTTATATATATGAATATATATATATATATATA
>NC_068983.1:153291102-153294416 GCF_001194135.2 Octopus bimaculoides | reverse complement strand
TATATATATATATATATATATATGCACATATATATGTATGCATGTGTGTGTGTGTGTGCGTGTGTGTGTAATGAACCTAACTGGCATCGTTAAATGTTTGAGAATATTACATTATTTTCGCATACTCTTTTGAGATCGTTTTATTTCTATTGGTTAATCAACAGCAAGAAAATAATATACTATAATATAAAATTTATATACTTTTTTTTATATAAATGACATAGTGAGAAATCATATCTTCAATTTGTTTCATGTTATTACAAAAATAACTTGTTATGCAATTTATTAATATACGTTATGCGTGTGTTTGCTTCTCAGTGTGTATATGTACATATATATGTGTATACGTGCTTATGTTTATATCTGTATGTATGTAGGTATGTTTGTACGTATGTATGTATAATAGCCAGAACTTTCATAAACTAGAAATTATAAATATCCACGCTACTACACTTGGAAATACCTCTTATAACTCTTTATCTCGATTTGAATGTACCTTAAAAAAGGGGGTCCTTAATATAATAGGACATTCCCTGAAACTAAGGGAGTTGCTGATTTGAGTTGCGTTTTCCTTGCACAGACCGTCTAGTAGTTAACGTAAATATAAACGTAACGGACAGAGAAACATCACTGAAATCTATAATAGGATGTGTGTGTGTGTGTGTGTGTGTGTGTGTGTGTGTGTGTGTGTGTGTGTGTGTGTGTGTGTGTGTGTGTGTGTGTGTGTGTGTGTGTGTGTGTGTGTGTGTGTGTGTGTGTATGTGTGTGTGTGTGTGTGCGTGTGTGTATGTGTATATATATATACGTACACGCAGGTATAGTGATATGCAAACAGGAGAGATAGAAATCAAAGTATGAGTATATGTATATTTTTATTAATATCTAGCAAAAACGACACAGTGACTCAATGTCTGAGTGTTCTATGCGTTACGTTAACTGTTGCCACTGACTTAGAAGTTTCACCTTTCCAACCCTCATCAGACTACATAATCAAACTGGTATTTTGCTGTCAGGAAGAATTTACTTGAATTGAATGTTTTCTTGGTGTGCTGAGTCCCAAACTGGAACCCATTTCTACCATCACGTCTCGATTCCAGGATACCAAGCCACTCTAATATTTGCAATTTGCCTCATTTTTCACAAAAATGCATTGTTTCCCCATGAAATTTACGATAAAACTTCGCAATTCTGATGACCAGGAATTATCAACCAAGTCACAGGATACCGTAGGTGATCCGGATTACTTCGGCACTAGTTCATCAGAACCACAGCTATTTAATCAAAATGAACTCTGTGACTTGGTTAGTGACTTAGACTTATCAAAAGAATCTGCAGAAATTCTTGCCTCACGATTAATGGAAAAATCCTTTTAAGAAAGGGAACCAAAGTTGCCTTCTCTTGCACGAGGTATACTGAATATCTTTCGTTCTGTACAAAAAAAATATGAGTTAGTATATAGCGGAGATATTGAGGGACTGCCTCGGAGGATGGGATAAGCGGAATATGATTCGATTCGCTAGCGCCGTTTTATTGATAGCTCGAAAGGAAGTATGAAATGTGTTCTGCTTCATAATAAAAATATATTGGCCTCTCTTCCAATTGCTGACCCTACAAAACTAGGCGTGATCTATGAAGTTGTGAAATCCTAACCAACAGCGGATGATATGCGTGGACTTTAAAATGGTTAATTGTTCTGGGGCAAGAGATTGTATATGCAACATATTCATGCGTTTTTATGTATATGGGAGAACAGAGGCAAGGGAAAACATTGGGGGATCTCTGAATGACAGCAGGGTATTTTAATATGGTTAAAAACCTCTGAGACCAACTGGGGTAAACCATCTTAACTGTACTTCATAATAAACTGGTAATGTTGAAGCGGTTGCTTCAAGTTCTACATAGATATGAACTGTCCTTTCAATATATCTTTAGCACATTTCCCTGATTTGAATAATACAAGGGGAAAAATTGAAGTATTTGATGGGCCTCAAACCAGAAAATTGATAGAAGATGGGAACTTTGGAAATGGCATTAAAGCAGCAGCGTATAATTCCTTTGTCATAGGTGTGAAAGATTTTATGAGCAAGAGGAAATCAGCCAAACATACCAAACTAGTTGACAATCTGCTGGAAGTCTTCCAAAATTTGGGAGTGAATATGAGCATAAAGTTGCACAGTTTCCTTGATAAATTCCTGAAAGGTTTGATGAAACGAGTGCAGAGCAGGGATAACGTTTCCCTGAAGACATAAAGTCAATGGAACAAAGGTGATTTTAATATGATGGCAGATTTTGCTGGAACATGCCAAATGATATTTCTGAGTTTCAGCTCTAATGAAAATTATCCAAACATAAATTAGTAATAAACAAGGATGTAATTTTTACAAGATATTCAGTAGAATTTTAAGCGAATTAACTCTTTGACAACAGAAGATTTATTTTACTTGTTTATGAAATTCACCGAAGGTTACTTGACCTTTCGAATTCTACGTTAACCTTTCTCTACTGAAAAGCATGAAGTAATTAATCCTTTTTTTTTTTAATAATTCGGCATAAATACACACACGGATGCGCATGAACACACACACACACACACGTATATATATATATATATATATATATATATATATATATATATATATATATATATATATATATATATATATGTATACAAAAAAAGGGGTTTTGTATGATTGTGTATAGAGGAATATATTATTTTGTTTAAAAGAGTTCCAACACTGTCTGTTTTTATGTTTTATTTATATTCCTGCAAAACCAATGTGGGATATAGAATATGGAATATACAATATATAATATAATATACAATATATAATATAAAATAAAAATGGATGGTACAATGAAATAAAGTATTGAATGTCTTATTGAATATATGGAATATGTTTTATTGAATAGATGTAATATTGATTGTTCAATATAAAGGATTAATATGTGTGTGTGTGTGGGGGGGAGGCTACATACGTCTAGCACATTTTGGCTTAATCTTTGCAAATTTCTGTGGGCATAAAAGCGTTCTGATCTTTATCACGTATCGCTATGCATTACATATATGTTAGAATGATTATCTTCCTGATAATGCCGATGGAAGAAAGAACATGTGTGCAATAAGACTTTCGCTAATGCCAGGCCAATTTTGGAGGATTCCTTGGTTATGGAATGTATCTCTTGTCATATCAATCGATTCTCGGTTGCCTTTTGGTAGATAAGATACATCTTCTTGAACCGAAGATTATTTTCATATGTGAAAAATTTATATTGCATGGTATCTAATATGTATTTGTATATATGAATGTATATAT
>NC_068983.1:153287086-153291092 GCF_001194135.2 Octopus bimaculoides | reverse complement strand
TTATTTATTTATTTATCGACCCACTACATATCTTTTCAAGCCTGATATTTGTTGTATCGACTAATTTTTGCCGAACCACTAAGTTACGGGATCGTAAACACACCAACACCAGTTGTGTTGTCAAGCGGTGATGGGGAACAAACACAGACACAATGACACGCAAACACAATGAAGGCGGCGAGCTGGCAGAAACGTTAGCACGCCGGGCGAAATGCTTAGCGGTATTTCGTCTGCCGCTACGTTCTGAGTTCAAACTCTGCCGAGGTCGACGTTGCCTTTCATCCTTTCGGGGTCGATCAAATAACTACCAGTTACGCACTGGGATCGATATAATCGACTTAATCTCTTTGTATGTCCTTGTGTGTCCCCTCTGTGTGTAGACCCTTGTGGGCAGTAAAGAAATACGACACAATAACACGCGCACACGCACAAACTCGCGCGCGTTCACTCACTTCTGTGTATATAAACGATGGGCTTCTTTCAGTATCCGGCTATCAAATCCACTCACAAGCCTTTGCTCCAGCCGAGGCTATAGTGCAAGACACTCACTAAAGTTTGTAAGCTGTGGGACTGAAACCGGAACCATGTGTTTCGTGAAGTACATTGCTCGTGTTTTGGGAAGCAATGTTCTTCAGCATTTCGCCTTAAATGATAGATGTAATGCAGAGAAAACTTTCCGAGACCTAAGTAAAGTGTTCCACGTTAGCCATAGATCTACAATCGTTGCGTGGAAGTTTCTTACAATTGTCACAGTAATATGATTGACCTTAGTTTATGCAAACCAACTAAGATGCAAGCTGTATACAGCAATTCACAAATCGGTATACTTGTCGACTAGACCTGAGATGCATGGTTCGATAAGAGGTCTACAAAACTTAGGCCTACCACATTTCGACAAATTAGTGAATCAAATGAAAAAAATCTATTGAAATGTTCGCAAGTTATTTGTTAAATGTAGCGATGTGCGAATCATCGTTTTCTTCGGCATATCCAAAACTGAGTTAAGACGAAATATCTTGTCCTGAAGGACAGCTACATAGCACACTGTCAAGAGTAACATAGAAGAGAAAACTAGGCTAAATTTCGAAGTGTCAAAAAGGTGCAACCTCTGCAAAGCTGATAAGGCAAACATTCTTACTAGATCAAAGAACTGCACCTAACCTATAAATTCGAAGTCTGAAACTTTACAAGATTTATAAGTACCAACAACTTCCTTATTAACTTGGAAGATATTCCTTCACCGAATTAGACAAACACTTTAATGCACTTGAACCTTTCTCTATTCTCCACCACTAGGTATCTTTTCTATCTATATGACAAGACCTACTCGAAACACATTACGCACTCAACATATATACAACCTACATTTAACAGATGAACTACCCTATTCCTCTTCGAACATTTCTCACAATTGCTCTCGTCTTTATAACTTTTCAATTAACTTTCTTTTTATTCTCGAATTTTCCCGTGCCTTGACCGTGTTATCAGAGCCGGAATGATTGCCGGTTTGAGAAAGGTAACATTTACAAGCCAATCCGATTACAGTACTGTCTTAGCGTGAAATGTCAGACAGTTTGTTTGTAACTACTATACACATTACATATTTATCTTTGGCTGGATTGAAAGCTTGTTGCCGACTTATTAGCAAGTGAATTATTTATGCACGCTACATACACACACACACACACACACACACACACACACACACACGCACGCACACACACACACACATACACACATGTATAGGTGCAGGTATGGTTGTGTAGTAAGAGTTTTGCTTCCCAACCACAAGGTTCCGAGTTCACTTCCATTGTGTGGCACCTTGGACAAGTGTATTTTGCTATAACCACGAGCCGACCAAAGCCTTGTGAGTGGATTTGTAGACGCAAACTGAAAGAAGCCTTGTGCATTAGTACGCGCTCGCATGCGCGCACGCGTGTGTATTTGTGTCTGTATTTGCCCCACACCATTGCTTGACAACCAGTGTCGGTGTGTTTACGTCCCCGTAGCTTAGCGGCTTGCCAAATGTGACCTTTAGAATAAGTACCAGAATAGATATTTTAAAAAGACATGTACTAAGGCCGACTCATTCGAATAAAAATTCAAGGTGGTGCCCCTGCAAGACAGAATTTTAACAAGCGATAAGCGTTAAAGATAAAAGATATATATGCACACACACAAGCGTACGCACACGCAGAAATCTATGATACAATTTACCTATATCAATTTAATGCCTTCTTAACTTCTTAATCATTTATCCTCTCGTTTACAATTCCATGCGTAATTGTATTATGGTTGACTAGATCTAAATTTTGTTGTATTCGATCTTTCCAGGGCTGTTCAGTTGTAGTTTTATCACTAAATCCCCCTACTCCTTTGGTTTTCGGTTTTCAATTGGCAATTCACTAGAAGCGAAAGCAGTTTTGTTCTTCCAAGCAACATTTCATTTTGACATTGCGAATAAATATTGTGACATTTTAAATTTTAATCATAAGTAACAAAATATTACTCACTATGAGAGATGTAATAGATTTTATTACGTTTTATGTAACTCTTTTCTATGTCACTTCACCTATTTTAAGTGACTTGTGATAAGTTCATAAATTCAAAGTATTCAGATTAGGGCACGAGTAAAGTGAATAGAGGACAATTTTTCTTCTCCTTCACACCAAAGTAAATGATATTTTCGCACAGATATGTGTAAGTTTCATTAATGATATATTACAGAAGATGTATTCATGAAAAATATGGGGGAAAAAAAAAATAAATAATCCCATATAAAAGTGAACTCCTTTATCAAACATTTAGTACAAATGTATTCAGGAAAGATTTCTGCACAATTTTCTCATATTATTAATATAAGCATTTCATAAAATTCGTTTCGTTCAAGTAATTGTAGTAGTAGTACTAGTAGTATCGGTAGCATTAATGAACACAACAACAGCAACAACAAAATCAGCAACAACAATAATGATAATAAAAAAAAATTACCTCTTTCATCAGAAATGCATAAATTCAGCATTATCTCTACTATGGTACATATATTTTTCCTAATACCCCTAAAGACACATGCATTTATGTTTCTTAGCTTTTAGTAAGCATTGAGAATAATATACACAGATATGTTTTCAGATAAATATGTACATGCTTAGATGTGTCTGTATATATAAAATATGTGAGTGCGTGAGTGTGTGTGTGTGCGTGTGTGTGTGTGTATGCGTGTGTGTGTGTGTGTGTGTGTGTGTGTGTGTGTGCGTGTGTGTGTGTGTGTGTGTGTGTGATTGCACGAATGATTAACGTGCATATATATATCATGAAGAAAGGCACAAAAATAATGAAATGTTTGATCGATGTCGGAACTTATAATATGGAAAAGTTTGAAAATCAGGTTCATCAGCGTGAACAACTATAATCTTAGCCATAATCGGGTTATATTTTCTTGATATATTTGATCCATAACTCATCCACATCTGAATATAAGCGTATATGTCTACTCCATACTCAAATATCTATAAGAAAAAAACATAAAATTAATTTAAGGAAAAATAATTATTATAAACCGAATAGTTCATAAAGCAAAATATGAAATATAATCAAATTAAAGCCGATTCGTTTCTTATATATTTTGTTCCTTTAAATTATAGTGTCGTATAATTATATGCAGAGTATACGGTAAAGTGGTTTCTCCGCTCCATATAAATTAGAAACCATGTAAAAAGTAATTAGAAATATCTTATTGCTTCACAATCACATAGTTCCGTGTTTAACTCCCAGTGCATGGCAACCTGGACATGTGTTTTCTGTCAAAGTGTTCAACGGCAGCTATAGCAGAAGACATGTGAGTGGATTTGATAGACTGAAACTGTTAGAAGACTTTCGTATCTCTCTCTCTCTCTCACTCTCTCTCTCTCTCTCTCTCTCTCTCACTCTCTGTCTCTCTCTCTCTCTCTCTCTCTCTCTCTCTCTCTATATATATATATATATATATATATATATATATATATAT
>NC_068983.1:153285103-153286573 GCF_001194135.2 Octopus bimaculoides | reverse complement strand
TATATATATATATATATTCTCCCATATATATATATATATATGTATATATGGGGGAATTTACGAAAAAAACAACAACAGACGAGGACAGGTGGTGTAGACAACAAAAGGATGTATTAGTTTAACGCTCGGGAATAGAGAAAATCCTTTACGTTTCGTGCTACGCTCTTCAACAGAAAGAATGCAGAAAAAACGAGGAGAAAAACACGGAGAAAAAAAATTGAATGTTTTGATTAGCACGTAGTGTAAAGCCGCTTGGCAGAAATTGACCTTGAACTTGGCTGTGCCTGTGCCCTAGATTTTAACGTTCTAGATCACTTTCGCTGTTTACAACAATCTTTGGAATAAGGTGTGTAGCGTATGATCGTAGCATTGATCATCACAGGGAAAGTTGACCAGAGAATTTGCATCAAATTTTGTCAAAGCTTGTTGATAACATCTCTGAGGCCTACGCAAAGTTTTCGAAAAGCTTTTCATCGTTCGTGACACAATGAACGAGATCTTGTGCAATTGAAACCCAGGTGTCTTTTTGGAACAGTCAGAACGACTCGTACACTTGTGTGCGGTTCATACACTCTTCTCCATCCACTTTCTGCAACTTGGCGTATGTCTCTCATCCTTGTATCGCCATGGCAACTTTCTCGGTCATGGCCAATGCGATAATAAAACTTTATACGTTACTTCAAAGCACTGCTGTAAACAGCGAAAGTGAACTAGTAAGTTTAAACGTAATGTGCATGCACAGCAGACGTCAACGTCAATCTTTACCGAGCGGCTTTACTCTATGTGCTCTATCTTCGTTACTATAGCAACAGTCCGGAGAGTTATTGATCAGATCTCGTATATACATATATATATATATATATATATATATATATATATATATATATATATATATGCATACATACATATATGTAGAAGCAGCTTTAGTATAATAGGTATAGTTAAATACATATACTAATGTATATGCTTTGTGTATTTTCCAGTTGCTACAATGGTGTATATAACTATCACATCGCCGGTGTTAAAACACCTTAGAGTCATGGACAGGTGAGATATTTCACCTTCAACCCATCAATATTTCGACATTTTTGTGTCTTATCAACACCACCTACCCGCTTGGGTTGAAGGTGAATCAGGTCGCCAGTCCAAGACTTATATGCTCATGGCTTGTAGAATCAAGAGCTGGTATGCACAGAGATTTCATAACTAAGAGAAAATTTACATATGAAGTTAACGCAGCTCTGCTATAATAAATATTGCTAAATGCATATACTAATGTATATGCTTTGCATATTTTCCGGTGTCTCTAAGGTGTTTTAACACCGGTGACAAGCAAGTTATATACTCCGCTACGCCATTGCAGCCACCGGAAAATACACTAAACATATACATTAGTATATGTATTTAACTATATTAATTATACTATAGCTGCTTTTATCTCATATGTAAATATATATATATATATATATA
>NC_068983.1:153282663-153284140 GCF_001194135.2 Octopus bimaculoides | reverse complement strand
TATATATACAAAGGTTATGAAGGGTATTGGATTCAAACAAACCCAAACATACAGGTAATACCGAGTAAGTGCTGTATACCGGCTAGTTATGTGCATGTGTATGTGAGCGTGTGTCTGTCTGTGTGTGCGCTTGCGTATGTGTTATTATTTGTAAGTTCGTGTTCGAATTTTTAAGTGTGCGCACATGACTCCACGCCAAAACAATGCAGATAGACAGCTTGTTATCATTAAAAAACTGAAAATTGTATTCTTAATATACACGGGTATTAAGGTTTTATAATATGTATTAACTCGTTACACTAAATCTCTCAAGAAATTGTCAATTTTAAATATTATTTGTTTTTCGTTTTGAATTCATATATTATGTAATGGAAGGATTAAACTAGATTCGTCAAATCAGTAGACGGGCTAATATTCAAATGTGACACTTCCCTTAAACATTTCTCTAATTATAAGCCTAATCTGTTTCTGCGAAAATTCGTTTTGAATCATTCACAATTATTTACTGATGGTTTTTCATTTACTGCATTGTCATCCAAAATATACTTGTAAAAATGCCAGTTCATATTGTTTTGAACAGATATTCATACCGACTAGTATGCTTCCTTGAAGCGAAGATGTGTCTTTTCACATACCAGTAAATCAATCATTTTTGAGATCGAATAGTTGAACTACTAGCATCATTTTTGTTAGGAATATGGTCAGAATCCAGCATTTTAAAGAGCTTTGCTACTATAGTAGTAGTAGTAGTAGTAGTAGTAGTAGTAGTAGTAGTAGTAGTAGTAGAGAAGAAGAAGAAGAAGAAGAAGAAGAAGAAGAAGAAGAAGAAGAAGAAGAAAAAGAAGAAGAAGAAGAAGAAGAAGAAGAAGAAGAAGAAGAAGAAGAAGAAGAAGAAGAAGAAGAAGAAGAAGAAGAAGAAGAAGAAGAAGAAATTCTAATAATAATACTGGTAATGATAATGCAGACAATCTTTGTCTAAAGGCAATAAAGGCTGTTCGTTATGAAAAGTCGGTCAAGAAAAATGCAAATTTAAACTGTCTCATTATTCGTTCAGATATTGTTAATATATCGATATATATCTGGCTTTATAGTCAAATAGAGATAAAGGATTGGAAATTTTAATTTTAGATGAAATAAATTATTTGAAGAGAGTTGTAAATATAGGTCGTTGCTAAAAATTAATCTGGAGTGCTATTAGATATGCAGGTTAAATGACTCGAATAATAATTTTACTGCGGTGTAGAGTAACATACTACACACATACACACATGCACGCGCGTTCACTCACACACATAAACGTACGCGCGCACTACGCACTCAGAGATACGGAAAGAGAGAGAGAGAGAGACAGGCAGACAGACAGACAGACAGACAGACAGACAGACTGAGACAGAGACAGAGAAACAGACAGACAGACAGACAGAACGGAATCGAGACAGAGAAAGAGAGGAATACAGAGAAAGAGAGAGAGAGAGAG
>NC_068983.1:153277342-153282237 GCF_001194135.2 Octopus bimaculoides | reverse complement strand
AACAAGAGGAAGGAGAAAAAAGGAAAGAAGACGGGCGTGGTATTACCCAGCAGTAGACCACGCGGAATCTTCTTTAATGGTCAAGTGACCTAAAAGTAACCTCTTTTGTTTTTGGCAGTAGTTGTTGGAATTGTTCTAAATAAATTGATGAGAAGCGACGGTTCTGAATACATCTGTCGTTTTAAATATTTCCGTGGGTATTATTCTAACATCCTTGTAATAGCGTCATTTGTGGTGGAAGCATTGAAAAGAGATTTATATTTTGTGAAAAAAAATAAGATTCTTTGCTAATGCGTTGATTATAAGTTACGTTGTCCCTGAATTTATAGAGAGGAAACATTCTAAAGTTGGGTTGTTCGTTAGTGGCGCAAATGTCGATGTATTCACTTCATGCTATTTTTTGCATTCCCGTATTTTAATCTAGTAACTGGAAGAGACATCTAGATAGATGACTGCTTCATTATTTGGCATGAAGGTATACAGAGACTTAAAACTATGTGCATATATTTCAATAACCACCGTCACAGAACTCTTAAAATCATTGGCCTCCAGCAACTTAACCCCATTGAACTTTCTCTTCTATCACTTAAAGAATATTAGGAATCAACTCTTGTCGTGGCTTCACAGATTATTTTTCTGATCTGAAATAAAAAATGGCGGCTCAAGTAATCTCGCCATTAAGTTATTTAAAATTCGTTTCAAATTTTCTTTATTCTGAGTTTCTATACCTAAAAATGCTGGCGTGTATTTCCGCCTAAGTGACAGTAAGTGATATTGAAGATAGTGATCTTGTGACTAGATACTTGATTACTTTACTCAAATAGCCTTGGAATCGGATATCCTTCGTAGGCGATCCGATTGCAATTGGAATCTATGCAGATTGATACGTCCAATGAAGGGAAACTCTAGTATCATCATCAAAAATGCCGACAAAATATCGATACTAAAGTTAAAATAACGGCACTAATACACTGGTAGAATATATCCTCAATCGAACGCTTCCACAACATAATGAGAGAAACGTATATGTTTATTCAATTCAACATTATAGAATTCTACGTTCGATAGGATAGCTTGCTCCTATTGGCAGTCCATCGCCTATGACGAACAGTTAATTTTAAGACGCCTGCCTAGCTATTGCGCAATACAAGAAAGAGTATAAATTAGAAAATGGTGAAGAAAATCTAATATCTTATAAGTTTTGAACTGTCAATAAAATCTGTAAACCAATTTACCCAATATAAATTTCCTAGGTATTTTCAAAACCCAAGCACGTGAGACCATGACACCATGAGAAGGAATTGCCAACATATGTGTGTTTATGGGCGCATGCGTATGTGTATATTGTGAGCTTCCAATAACATAATGCTATGCTTTTGAATCACAGAGATGCTGCTATAAATCAACATTCAACCATGGTAAATCTAAAAATACACAATTTCACAGAAAAATTGAAGTTCGCAAACGATCCACATAAACGAACATGACAAACCAAACCAGAAATATAAAAGTTTTCTGGTTGTAACTTTGTTATATTAGATGTGTAACATTCGCTAAACAGTATCATAAAACTAATTGTAAACAACTCCCACTCGACCGTATATACTGTAAGCAATTTAGAAAAAAGCAACGACATTGAAGTTGTTACATATAGGAAGAGCATTTCCCCTAAGCTGTTCATATGTATTTTCACTGCTTAAACTGGTACTAGACTAGTAGGTGGGTTATCATTTGTTTCTTTCTTTTAAAATCGAATATACCAGACTATGAGATGGATCAACCTTGCTACATTTAAATTTCATTGCATGCCTCGAGTAGCAGCAGCTTCCCCGGGACTCCTCTAGTATCTCCTTTGAGTGATAAAATCTAGGTAAATAGAGTTGGGTTGGTCTTTGAAACGTAGAAATATTATTTTCGCCATATTTATTTCTTATACTAGTTTCTTTTTCGCTTTTCTCCAGTGAGGCAAATCATAAGATAAACAATGGTAGTTGAGGTTTGAATGCTGATAGTTTAGGCAGCCAACATCCCAGTAAACCATGTATTTTTCCTTCCTTTTCTCTTCATACTTCTGAGTGTAGCATACCCGGAGACATACTGTCACTAATTTTAGCAACAGACTTTAAAATCACCAACTCAAGAATGGAGAATATTCTATTGTTTCTTCTGTTAAGCTATTAAAAAGAAAGGCTTGTGTAGTCGAGCCGATAAGAGAACATTCCTTGTCGTATACCAAACTGATATAAGCAACAGGTAGACCAGGATACATTGGACAATGTAATCGTCTATAAAAACACAGCAGTGGCTTACCGAGAGCTAACATGTATACACAAGGATAACACCAACAGCTACTACTACTACTACTACTACTACTACTACTACTACTACTACTACTACTACTACACGAACACTGTTGCTGCATCTGCAACAACAGCTATTTCTACTACCACTCTATTAATGTTGCTGTTGTTACTACAATCACTATTGTTGTTACTGCAACAAGTACTAGATTATTTATAATTAAGAAAGAAATAGACGAAAATAAGTTATTAAAGGAAACCCTTTAAAATTAGATAAATGTAAATAGTGAGATTTACACAGCACTTTAATAGTCGAAAATGACAATTTGTTTCCAGTTCATACAAAAAGCCGAGTTGTACTGGTAAAAAGACAACTTTTAGTCTCACTAGCTATTTAAGCAGAAAAAGTTTTCAAAAGTAGTATGTACGATTAGCAAAAGAACATCTGAAGCTGTATGTCCTCAACTATGAGTGAATAACAAGAAAAAGACGTAGAAATCGATGGAAAGATTACGATTATGAAGAAGTTATTAGTATGACCACCTTCATAAAAAGCGGTTAATAACGTTTAGCAAATGCGATTTAGAATTTTCATTTAAATATTACGGTACAGCCCGAAACATCGAAATCCTCATTTTTCGAGAGAATTCGAAACTAATTTACAGTAAGCAATATTTTGTATTGATCTGCTTTCATCCTAGTTTCATAAAAATGCCTAGACTCTAAACTGTAACTGCATTTCTTCAAGATGAAAAAATCGAAATATTTTAGCACTGCATTTACCGAAGTCGACAACATTATTGTGAGTTGGAGTTGTTGGGATACAGTTTTAAATTCTGTACAATTTAGGAATTTCGGATCAGAAATTTTTACTAATATTTGAGAATTATTTTATCTACGTAAAAATCCTACTAAATGAAAAAAATGTGCATTTTGCTCTAATTTATACCTGTTCTATGATTTCAAACAAACTCGAGATATCGGATGTTGTTGTACAACGCTTTTGACAATGCGCTTCCTCACATTCTTCGGCTTTCAAAGATGTTACCCCACTGGCTTGGTGGTGAGGCCAACGTCTTCTCAAAAGGAAACGCCAGTCTGCCGCAGGCTTAACCTTCAATATCTTAAAATATATCTGCTATTCACAAAATTATAACTGTCTAGAAATATCAGCTTTCCATTTAAGATATAAATTTAAATATATATAAAAACAGGCGCCTTTACATATTCGATACTAACATCACAATTCTCATTTGGACCTCACAAAAGAATGATTTGCCCTAGAATTATTACATGATCCTTTTTAACTCAGCCATTCACCATGCATTCAGTGATTTATACTTTCATGGAATAGTTCATATTTGAAACGTTACAGCAAAAGTATCAAACCAGCCTCATTAATCTGTAAACGGCCTCAAAAGCGTTGCTATATTCATAAATAATATGCAGAAATCTCACCAATAGCTTACTTAAATAACAACCATTTTCCTATCAGTCGTTTTATTTAAATAAATGTTCACACAGTTATATATGATGCAGATTCTTCTCACGAAGGTCTTTTTCGTAAATGTATATCAATACATTCAGTAAATTACACCTTAATATAAAGAACAAACATATAAATAAATAAACATATTGTTTTCCCAGCCATGAGTCACCATTATCGCATCAGACCCCAATAAATACGTACACGTTTAAAATATTACAACACAATTTATAATGGTAACTTTAAAATATATCTGAATAGATCAATATACAATTGCATAATGATTTCTACAATAACCGATTTACCATAAAATTGCCTAAAGTCGAGTCGTAATGTAACTTACCTTATGAGCAGCTATTACGAAACAGCTATGCTATAATTTGGTCTACGTAAGTGTGCGTATAAACTTATAAACAACACAACATAGAGTCACAAATTCTCAGACATTCACCCGCAGATATATGTATGCACGTATGTATGTATCAATGAATCTATATGTAAATACGACGAAATGTAATTTAAAATGGTTTATTTTGAAATACTGTACTAATGATATGTATATACGTACATACATGTTTATGCTTATGAATATACGTATGTATGAATATATATATATATATATATATATGTATATATATATATATATATGTATATATATATATATAAACATATATGCATTACTTAATATTCACACCTGGCAATATATTGCAGTAGTTGCGTATAACATTGTATTTTTGTAGTCTTTCATGTAGATTTCATTTAAATGACTTGCACTTCATTTGTGGAGACTTGTTCCTATTTAAAATAATTCATGCATCCATATTATTGAAGTGTAGCGCATATGTAATTTATTTTACTTGTTCTTCTTTGTCTTCAGTTATTGTTGTTGTTTTTGTTGTTGTTCTTATTATTATAATTACCATCAGCATCGTCATCATCATATATCACTTTATATCAATGTTTTAGTAGTAGTAGTAGTAGTAGTAGTAGTAGTAGTAGTAGTAGTAGTAGTAGTAGTAGTAGTAGTAGTAGTAGTGGCAGCGATGATGATGATGATGATGATGATGATGATGAAGATGATGGTGATGATGATGATGATGATGATGATG
>NC_068983.1:153265336-153273224 GCF_001194135.2 Octopus bimaculoides | reverse complement strand
TATATATATATATATATATATATATATATATATATATATATATTTATGTGTATGTTACCGACTTAGTATTATTTAATATATTGCAAATGAGATTGGTCTGCATATAATTCATTACGCTATATCACTCTGAAAGACCTGAGACCGACTTGACATAATTTAATTTCAATACACTATCATATTCAACTATTTACTGCTGCAATATAATACGTCTCAAATCGTGTTGTATTGTTTGAGTTGGCAGTTATCGTTTCGCTAACATTATTTATATATCAGCCTGTACATTAAATGAATAGCTGTTGAGGGAGATTCTACCGAGGTATCGCAAATCGTTGAACATTTGTTCTGAATTTCTCTCACATCACTGTCAAAATTATTTTTAAAAAGTGCGTTCTTATGAACACTTTCAAGTGAACCATTTCTGAAAAACGAAGTAGCTACAGCAAAAAGGCTTTTGATAATAGACATACCCTACTATATAAAATTCTCAACATTTGTCTCATAATGTGTGACTATAATAGTTTTTTACCCTAGAAATATAAAAAATATGTTCAGTTGTCATACTGAATATACATTTACATTTCACCCAGTCCAGTCTGACACTAACGTTTCTAAGCATATTTAATAGAATCCTAGAATATGTTTGTGTTATCTCTATTCTTTATTTCGTATGCTGAATACTGAGTGGCAACAAGTGGGATTTAAAACTGTCCTCCTAACTCTTCTCCACTGATATATATCAATCTCTATTTTTTTTCCTGTATTTTGGCGAATTCCAACTGTTATACAAGGTAGAATTATAAACATATGCTGAAACGAAACGAAAGAGAATATATATCGTTGAGAGCTTTCTAAAAGTATTAATGCATTATTTTTATTTATTTGAATTGGAGCAATTATCGATCGTATCAGACAGATTCTACTTGACATGAGCTTTTACTTGTGGTAGAGATACTTTGCAAAGAATGCTTCAACAATAACAGATAAATACACATTTATTCAAACAGTCAAATTTATAATTGTTAATTAGAGTAGATGTACCGTTAAGTTGAATTAGTTAAGGTATGAAAGATTAAGAACGTGAAATATAATATAAGTAATTTTCTCACCGGTTGACTGGTGAAACGCCGATGAAGTGAAAGCGTTAACTAGCTGGCTGACAAAAGGCTTTATTTATATACGTTTCAAACACTGACATGCATTATGTTTGTGAGTATTATTTTGTTTTGATTATATAACGCAGAAACTGCTTTAGCAAATGATGTGTTGTTCCCTGCAAGTAAACTAACTCTGTAGATTTCAGTATTTTAATGATGCGTTCCCAAAGTTTTCATTTTGTTACTGTGGTGATCAGTTTTCTTCGAAAGCCTTAATAATAGAACATATTGCAGTGTTTATGAATATAGTTGAGTATTCTTATTTTATGAATCACCTTCCATGTACCCGGCGATGTTCAATTTCTTGAATGCCATTTTGATTTTCTTAAACGATTGTTGCTGAAAGCTTTCAATTCAAAACCTGAGACTTCAGATTATTATGATTATTGGTACAGAAGGGATGAATGCTGTTGTCTGTAGAACGAACTGAAAGGATACGACCTGATAACTGAAGCGAAATATTGAAAATTTTATATAGTGCCACTATGCATTATTTCAAGATTCGATCACCTTAACATATAATAAAGATACTATGAATTATTTCTGTTGTTAACACATTTTGTATTTCAGGAGTAACTTTCAATGCGTAATCTGCAAGGATATAGATTTTGCATGTAACTTAATATTTGATACAGAAAGAGTAACATATCTATAAGAGGTATCGAATCTGATGAAATAAGCTACACATTATTATTTAATTATGACAGAGATATTATATTCCATGATGGTTTCTTTTACTGGTTAAAATCCTCAAAATACAAAGGAGATGTAAGTTGATTCAATAATGTCCAGTATTGCAAAGATACTTATCTAGACACCGGTATGCTAAAAAGAAAATTCTCTCTCTCTCAACAGGATTGGGGTGCAAGTATTTAAATACAACGTAACCATTTCTTCGACTCCGTAACGTGATTGTAAATCAGTTAGATATCTATACCCAGTAATAAGAACCCCGTTTCAGACAATTATATTTAATTAAGCAACAACCCGATAAGAGTCTTGTCTATATTTGATATATTTTCGACATTATTTTAAAAACTGACGAAATCAACAGATGTCACATAAGCATTCAAATGTACAAAGATGATTTGAACTACTTTTAAGGAATTTTTCTGAATTTTTTCCACTTTCTTTACAATTTATTTGATACTTCTAATAAACAAGAGTTCTTTTCTTTTTTCCAAAATAGGAATATGTGTACAAAGCAAAGTAATGAATGTAAACTATAGGTGTAGCAAAATAGATAATACAGGAGAATTGTGAAATACACTTGAATATCTAATTATTTGTCGGGGTTGTATTTAATCATATCAATAAATCTTAATACAATGTTGCTTGAAACAAAGTAGAAAATTCTTAATAGATAATCACCAATGAATTTAACAAACCAATATAGAAATATAACAGTAAGTGGGGCTGTAAATCAAATTTCTTCGATTATTATACGACTCCTATGACTGCTAGATTAATCCTACAGTACCACATAAATATGCTTAGTTGAATTTAGTGCCAAATACTTTAACCTTAATGTTTTATTAATATGTTACTTCTGTTGTTAAACGAATAAAAGTGGTCTGTTACCATCAGTTGTTCACGATGCTACTGCGGTTTATGAACAGTTAACTTAAGCACGCGCATACATATACTTTAACACGAATATATACAAACATTCGCAAATGTACACACCAATACACAAATATCTTCACTTGAACGTAGACGCACATTGCGAGACACGCATAATCATATATGAGTAGAAATAATGTCTTATGGCCAGATAATTGTATTTAAATAACCAATCAGATATTTTGGTGTCCCTTGCAGAATTTAATAAATAGCACATTAAGATAATATATCCTAATATCATGGAGATAGTTTCGCAGCTTAAATACTTCCACAGAAAGTGATAAATGTCAATGACTTCTAAATTCTAAAATAGGTAATTTATGGGATGCAGTAATTCGTGTCAATAATCTAGTAATGGGATTGTTATTTCTCTAAGTGAATTTAGACTTGCATCATGTTGAAACATCTAAGCTTTGTCAGGTATATGTAATTCATTTAGGCGCCAAAATTATCTTAAACTGAATATTTGGGCATTTTCCCCCGTTAAATAAATTGTGGGAACTTGTCTTTTTTGTTATGGGAATTTCAACAACTAAAATTTCTTGTGATAAAGTGTTAATAAATCCAATGATTTCTAAGGCCCATTAAATCTGTGCATCTCGATATCTGTGAGTTTCTCTCTTTCCCTCTCCCTCTCTCTGTCTCTCTCTCTGTCTCTCTTTCTCTCTCTCTCTCTCTCTCTCTCTCTCTATATATATATATATATATATCTATCTATACACACACACACACACACACACACACACATATATATATATATATGAGAGAGGCTTTGGTATCCGGAAGACCCAAAAGGCAGGCAAGGCTATATAAATGCTAAGGAAGGACCACTGAGGAGTCAAACACGGGTCATGTATGAGCGTGTATATGTTACATAAAATGAGACCCCAAAGCCAAGGCGGTGTCGAATTTATAGGAAATTTTAAAAGTCTTACAGCTGTAACTTCCGGTTACTCACGGACCACTACAGATAATATAATATTTAAATAATTTTTTCCTTCTTATTTCACGTTTTGCTTATATTTTGTAGACAGAGCTAATCATTTATTTACTCTGCGACATACTGAGGCACTTTCCCTCCACCTCTCTTTTCTCTGCCTCCTATCCCCTCTCTCCCCTTCTCTTTCTCTCTCTCTCTCTTTCTGTCTTTCCTTATCTCCGTCTCTATCTCACAGATATACACACCACACATGCACAATTATACACAGAGGCAGCATACTTGGCTCTGTGTAAGATTTATAATTTAAACTCGTGTTGTACACCTGGTATTCAGTTCTCTAGGGGAGTCAATTCTTTATAGATTACGTGAAGTTGCGTATGAAAATTCGAAATTTGCATCAACGTATAAAGAAGACGGCGTTGAAAGTATACACACTTAAGAGTGTGTTTTATCTCGTTTCTCTTCTATATTTTATAACCAACCTGTTGTATTCTCTATTAGATTGTAAATTCTCAAAAAGAGCCATATATATATTAGCTTATACTAGACTATGTGACTAATCATGCAGTCGGGCGGTAGACGCATACAAAATCCCCTTATCTATCCCACCCCCATTTTTCCTTCCTCACTTCTTTCCCTCCCCCCTCTCTCCATTTTGGAGTTTCGTTCATAAACAGAACATAACAGATAAGATAGTTTTATAAGTTACCCTTTTCTTTCTCCTTTCATGTGTATTGTTTATTACGCAGTGCACATTATATTTTTTTGTAAATCTCGGTAAGAGCAAATCATTTAATCTCTGATGGCTTCTTTAAGCAACTATATAGCAGCGAACGGCTACTACTCCATGCCAGTCTGCTTCTCTTTATGTTTCTGTGAATCACCTTCATATGATGTTTATGTTTTTACCGAGGGTGACAAATAGGAATGCCTTTAAAATTCTTTGTAATTTCTTTTTTTCTATTATCAAATCTCAGAAAGATCCAGAATTCGCCGAAATATTAGAACATTGAAAAAATCCCATACGATATATTCTGGCTTTTTAAAATTTGAGCTCAAATATTATAAAAGTCATCTTTACGTTTTCAGTTTTACAACGTGGATAAAGTAAAGTACCAGTTAAGACTTCTCCCTCAGAATTACTAAACCTGTACCGATATTAGAAAGGAAAATAGTCCTCAGAGATGCTTTGCCCTGAACAAAAATTGCAAGAGACCCTCAGCTATTTCAAGTTCTTTTCGGGCTCACTAAATGTATTGCAATATCAATAGATTTTTTGAAACTTCAACAAGCATCTTAGGCTTACAATTGTAACATGTGTGCTTCCCCTGACTTGGGTCAATGAGGGCTGAGTTAGCCGTCGTCTGCGAAAGGGTTTCTAGTTGATCTTTCTTTTGAACCAGAGTCAACTTGAACTGTTTTCAGGTGCCACATATATCTTCATGGTTTCTTTATTTAGTCGTTTGAATTCCAAACTAATCATCTCTAAGAAATACTGTACCGATCTAAATGGAAAGACGAGGTAGTCGACAAAAAACAAGGAATGAAACCACATTCCACTACTTGTCAAGCACCTCATCGATCGAGTGCTAATATTTTGTTCACTTCAGCGGATGAGAAACTTGAACCGAGAACATTGTGCGTTTAACCACTATGATTGCCCTTGTACTTTTGGATAGTACTGATATATCTGTTTGAAACCATGTTAGCGCTTTCTCCATTGCGAAGTCAAGTCCACACTTTCAAGTTCTCAGACTGAATTGCATCTCTCAATCTGAGACAGGATGGAAAATAGAAAACAAGTCCTCTAAGATTGGTTTTGCTTTAAGAGCCTTATCGCATTCCATTAAGACTATGACATCCTTGGGTGTTGCTGTCTGCACTATGATGGACTCACGATCATGACGTGTCCGTCCAATTTGCTATATCTGTTAAGAGTTTCCGTGTTACCTCTTGTATAGGTTTTCTTCCAGTTTCCTATGGTATCCGGGCATAATATGGTTCAGGCTGTAAAGTGTTGCTGCACATGGCACGACGAGAAGTTAGCTACAGCACATAGCACACAGCAAAAAGGACGAATTTTCTTGGTCAATGCTCCAGTGTTTCTTCTAGAAATGTAGGTGCACAAGTTTCTATATTATCTTTGACACTTAGTAGTTAAGTCCTACTTCTATTACACTGCTATCTTTCTCTGTTGAAATGCGGATTCTTTGCAATTTGTGCGCTCATACTCGTAACATTGGTATGTTTCCACATCCTGGTGCATTGGTTGGCAAGTTCTAGCTGTCCTTCACAGATTTTCTCAACAATCTAGTGGTGCTGGCAGTACATTTCCGCTCTCTTCACCGCTTCTTGGGTCTTCCTCCATCTCCCAAACTTTACGGTCTTGTTAGCCTGTCAATCATATTCAGCCTGAGATAGAAGCAATATGCTGTCAGTTCTTACCCTAGCGAATATAAATTCTTCCTGATGAAATTGGTAGGTGGAGCTTAGAGATCCTACACTACATATTAATGGATGTAAAATTTGAGGAAACGCATAACCCCCTGCGTACGAATTTACTATGAAACAACTCCATGCATCAACATGAGTCATTAAAAAAATCTTAAAGCTATTATTTCAATTGCGATTTGAATATGATGCTATAATTGAAGTATCATACCTTTGACCCTTCCTAGTAGTAGCACCTTTCCATGAAGTGACTCCAGCTAGTTTTTCTGTTGGATCTTTGTCTCTTTGGCATTGTCATTCAAAGAGCAACATCAATTATTCCCAAGACAACATCTACTTTTCTTTGTTAGATTGTTTGTTAGTCTCTTCAATGCTGTAAATATTTGTCAATAATCCAGGTTACGAAGTTTCGGTTGATTAAACTACATATTTTACCATGGGTGCAGCGATCTGCTTTGTGACTTGGTGAGATAGTGCCATGAGCGTTATGACATCCATGGATAAAAAGAAGAGTAAAACACCTTCCCTAACATTTATATATAACTGAGAAGTGAATACCGTACAGCCTTTCCTTTTGGTTGCAATAGCAAATATTGCGATGGCTTGTCTTTAAAATGTTGTTGGCTCATTTTTTGGCAGATTGGTTGATGCAGGATTTGCTGCATTTAATGAAATTGTAAATGCCTTGTAATGCAATAAAGCTATGAGTAACTATTCTGGTTGAGAAAAGAGATAGAAAGCTGAATGAGAAAAAGCAAACTTGGTGAAGAATGTCGAGGTAAGTGCTAGGGTTATAAAAGCTAAGTGTGATATTGGATTTATTTAGATAATTGCAAAAACTCATTATACGAAAACTAATTTCAACATAAAAAAAGGAAATCGAGTTTAGCTTTTCATTGAATAATTATGAATTCTTTTGCATTAGGAGGAACAGAATTCCTTGGTTAAGAGCAAATATTGCTGTTTAGAAAAGAAAAAAAAAACATAACAGTGTGAGGGTAGGTGTTTCTTAAATAAATATCATTGCAAAACGTAACAAAACGACAAATATTATTTTCAGAAATGAAGACAACAGTTTAGGGTCTAGCATTTGTCAAGAATGCAGCCGTTACAAAAACATTTCAAAATTCGCAGGTCGTCAGGAAAATAATTAGCAGTGTTAAATTTGTGATGTTTATTATCTCAATTTAATTACTACAGCAGATCACTATACATTCCGGGAGATATAAAATATGAACCAGTCTAATCATAAGGACGATTTAAACCACTGTACCATACTCTACAGATCTTTAATTGAATGCTACAAGCAGTTTCGCTCGGTATTCTATGGATTCGGAGAAGATACAAAGATAATAATATTGAACATTTGTTAAAAATAAATTTAACGTCATCGCTTCGTTAATGTCATTAACGTCACTCTTAAATACGAGCTAAATGTATTTATTTTCATTTGATATGTTATCCTTTAAACAAGATCGAAAGACTCAATAAAGTGTAATAAATAAAATATAAAATGGTTAAAATCTAAGTATAAAATGTGCAACTCTCTCCAATTAACGTTTCTAACAATTAAAGCAACAACTTCGATTCAGCGTACCAGTAATCATTGTTAATACGCGTGCGCATATACTGACACACACATATACACACACATACACGAGGTTATGCATGTACATATATATTATATGTGTGTGCGCGCATTCATATATATATATATATA
>NC_068983.1:153262564-153264565 GCF_001194135.2 Octopus bimaculoides | reverse complement strand
CAGTTAGTAATATAATTAATAATTAACAATTTTGGCAAGTAGTTCAGTATGAAAAAACCTTTATCGATATCCAATTAACTAAAGGCAGGTTTGTTTTTGCTTTTCTCTTCTGTTTTTTGTTCTGTGTGTGCCATAAATATCGCCATCCGTTAGAGAAAAAAATTGTAGTTTGGAATCAGTAGTTCTTTGACTGCTATTTCTAAATTTTCAGTATGT
This sequence comes from Octopus bimaculoides, assembly GCF_001194135.2. NCBI lineage: Eukaryota > Metazoa > Mollusca > Cephalopoda > Octopoda > Octopodidae > Octopus > Octopus bimaculoides. The sequence continues at coordinate 153,264,349 of NC_068983.1, read as the reverse complement.
TGGAGAAGCAACTCAAGCTAATCCCTGAATATTTATGATTATATATATATATACAGATTTATATTTGTATGTAGATATTACTGTAACACTGTATATATGTACTCATAGATACCACTACACATAAAATGATATTGAGTTCAAAGCGTGTTCTCGTCGAACACATCGAACACTAATCGAAAAGCTGTAGAACTTCACCAGCTATTATATGATTTTAAAGCGAGAAAAGAAATAATAGTTTGAAACTTTTAGTATTCCGATTGCTTAATCCTTTCATGACTTCAGCAATCTGGCATACATATTTTTTTCGTTCTGTGGTTTATATACTGAGTACTTTTTTGTCCTTTTAGGTAGGGTATTTTTTCGATATTTCTTTATTTTTACACATACTCAGATTCCCAATGAATTTCGGACTCACACACACTCTCCACTCACATTCATACTCAAACACAAACACGCACACGTATTCATGAATACATGCACCTATGCGCACGCATGTTTAAGCATATGCAAGTTAGAGAGTTCAGGCTTAACATGATAAAAACGGTCGAAATAAGACAGCAAGAAACTAATTGAAAGTAGTAGTAGTAGTAGTAGTAGTAGTAGTAGTAGTAGTAGTAGTAGTAGCAGCAGCAGCAGCAGCAGCAGTAGTAGTAGTAGTAGTAGTAGTAGTAGTAGTAGCAGAAGCAGCAGCAGCAGCAGCAGTAGTAGTAGTACTAGTAGTAGTAGCAGTAGTAGTAGTAGTAGTAGTAGTAGTAGTAGTAGTAGTAGTAGTAGTAGTAGTAGTAGTAGTAGTAATTATCTGCTTTATGTCAAGTCAGTAACAACAAAATGAATATATAAAACGATATAATGTCTGAAAAAAAAATTTAGTGCGTTAAAAGCTCTTTAGAATGGATATGACGATTTAATAGCAACCCTTTGAGATTACATAGAATTCTATCCACAATTAAGATATATGAATTTGTAAGAAGAAAAAAATGTTTTTTTTTTCATCTCTAGCTTTATATATATATATTCTTTTTCGTTTTGTTTATTTGGTTGTTTTATTGTGTTTTTTTTAACTTTCATTCTTTGCTTCTATAAGAGTATTTTATTATCTCATCTATTGTAATTAGAACCCTTCAGAGAATAATTTCTTTTTTCAATATATTTTGTATATATGGATATGCAGGATTTATTCTTTTTTTATTCAACTGAATGACTCTTAACAGTAAGAGTGTAAATCGTGTCCTATTAGCTGCACTTTACCTCATTATATACCACATCTGTAATTATATCAGTTCATGTTGAGAAGTGCCAAATTAAAGAATGGCAGGAGAAAACGAAATTAAACGTGCTTTAGATTCGATTTCCAGACAATAAAACAGAATCATACATATATATGCATATATAATATACTAATATCCGTAAATGTAAATGTTATTCTAAATCAGTACATGAATTTATATTTATGCGCATGAATATCCATAGTTAATACGTAACCCATCGTGCTGATATATGAGTGTATATGTTAGTACATTAATGCGTATATAAATGTGTGCAACAAGGAAATATATAAAATTTTACCATCCTCTTGTGTCTGATTGTGTGAGCAGCATTAGGTTTCACGTGAATTTTATGCAAATTTGGAAAAACCATATATAAACTATGCTTAAGCTCAAACAACGCACGGTTGTTTGACGAACCGCTAGTTTACAGGGAAATAATTAGACCTACACCAGTTGTTAAGTGTTGATGGAATGGGAGACATATACATATACATAAATACATATATATATATACATA
>NC_068983.1:153253717-153262407 GCF_001194135.2 Octopus bimaculoides | reverse complement strand
TATATATGTATATATATATATATATGTATATATATATATATATATACATACATATATATATATACATACATATATATATATACATACATACATACATACATACATACATACATACATACATACATACATACCTACATACATACATACATATATATAATGTGTTCATTCGAAAGTGGCTAGGCCTACCTCGGATGTTGAACAGTTCAGCTCTTTATCGTAAAAGAGGTTCGTTGCAGTTACCACTAGCATCAATAGTCGAAATATATAAACTAGGGAAGATACGGACGGTGATGATGCTGAGAGAATCGAAGAATACGGAAATCAGGCAGAACCCACCAGAAGTGAAAACAGCAAGGAAGTGGAAAGCAGAAGCAGAGAGAAGAGAGCTTCATTTGATCCGATGTAGTCAACAAGGACAGATAAAGAGATGGGAAGAACATGTTGTTGAGAGGAAAATACGTTGGGATGAAATATGGAAGTGGACGACATCTCGGCTAAGTTTTCTGATTCGTTGATCCTATGATGTTTTGCCGTCACCTAGGAATCTCGCAAGATGGAACGTCTCAGAGAATGACATATGCAAATGCGGAAAGGTCGGAACACTGAAACATATTCTTTCCAACTGTTCCTTAGCATTGAATGGATATACATGGAGACACAACCTGGTCTTGAAGCTTATCTTCAATGCTATGAAGAACCAAATTCATCTCAACAACACTGAGAAAAAAACCGTTGAAAGAACCATCTAAAGATTTTATTACCTTCGTGCGCTTAGGTCAGCGGATCCGTTTCAAGAAAAAGAACAGGAAACTTCCTGTGAGAAATGAAAAGTGGAACGACTATTGGGAAGTGACTGCAGATTTGCCTGGGTGCCAGGCATTCTTTCCCATCCCAGTTATGGAAAAAAACTGACATTTTAATGTGGTGTGAAAGAAGAAAAGTTGTAAATCTAGTTGAGTTAACGGTTCCTCATGAAGATAATATGGACGCCGCGCGGGCTCAAAAGATGGACCATTATGAAAACCTTCTCGAGAAATGTGAAGACGCAGGCTGGAAAGCGGAGCATTTTCCAATCGAAGTCGGATGTAGAGGATTTGTAGGAAACAGTGTGAAACGACTGCTGTTATCGTTAGGCCTAACTCATCGGAAGGTAAATACCACCATTACCGATATTCAAACTACAGTGGAGAAGGCTAGCCACTGGATTTGGTTAAAAAGAGACGATGAGCGATGGCTAGAGAAATATTGAGCTTTGTTTAATAATCAGTTCATCTAGCAAGCGGGGCCTCATATCAGTGAGGGGGGCCGGTGCGCATTGATGCCGTCGAGAGGTAGGCCCCGAAACGGCGCGCATTCTCTCCTGATGACCCCATACACTTGCTGGCTTCCGGTATACGGAGTTCTTGACTGGTAGCACTTGCATGTGCAAGTTGTTTGCAAGACGCATATACATATATATATATGTACATATATATATATCAAATTTCACCTGTGCCTCGGTAAATCTAATCTATGCCAGTGCATGCTTAGGGTGTGGTAATAATTATATTGGCCAAACAGGATATCACTCCGTAGAAGAACCACTCTCCACCAAGAACAAATCCGCCACCCACAATACAGACAGATACAGGCCAGTGGACACATAGAAAGGCGTGCGAGGAAACGTAAACCTAATTTCCTAATTTTTCCCTTCTGTCAATGTTCACAGAACACCTCAATACAACAAAGAATGAATAAAGAGGCAACTTTCATCAATAAATATCTTCCACAACTAAATATCAACACATAACGTAATTTAGAACACTAGTAACCTTCCATTTAATACCACTAATCCTATATATACGATGGACTTCTTTTAATTTCCATCTACCAAATCCACCCACAAGGCTTTGGTCTGCTCCACACTTGCCCAAGGTGCCACACGCAGAGGGACTGAACCTGGAATCATGTGGTTGTGAAGCAAGATTTTTAACACACTGCCACAGGACTATAACGCCACATTCTGACTCGCCCCACAAGTTTTAGTACTGTGCATATCAAAGAGTCCATGCCACATCTGATCCCTAGGCATTTTGCATTTTTAGCACGATGTGATATAACACCATGTTATCGCTGAATTCAACACGAGGCATGTCATGATATGGATTTAAAATAAATTTGAAATTCGTTGCCGTACAACTGAGATGTTAGGCAAATTGGGTAACTGCATCTTGCCAATCCGCTTCTCGTGCTTGTGATTTTCATCAGTTTGTATATAAATACGCTGCGTTGCATACAAGAAGAATAGCATCCTTTTAGTAGCAGTAAGGAAACAAACAAAATATTGGCCTTCTTCCCACAAAATTGAAGTGTAGTTTGTTTTTCTTGTCAATGAATCATATTTTTGTCTATTGAAATTACATTTCCATATGCGTCACTAATTTAAGTTTTTGTTTCCCAAAGTTATACGTTCTGTTTTAGACAATTTGTAATATCATAGTCTGAACATATTAAACATTTCATGATATGTTTATACTCACCACTTTATCTGTTCTATTTAAGTTTGAATGTGGTGAAAAGCAGTGCAATTCAACTTTCAAGGAAATCCCCTCATTTGCGAACGAGAGAGTTACATGCTGAGCGAAGGGTGCTAGACTACATCTGTGTAAACACAGACTTACACTTGTTACATCAGAAGACAAAGACGCAAGTGTATATTCTAGTTAAGTGAAAGCAGCAAGTAGCGGTGGGGCCGATCGTTTCTGAATATAATAAGAGAGTTTCTAATGTATTTGGAGGTATTATTGTCACTGACGTCCAAACGTTTGATATATCGATCAACGGATCAGGAATAAGTTTTTAGATTATTGCTACATCACTAACAGATTTTACGCTGTGTGAATGATTATTCTGTTAGAGATAATTAATGAAACAGTCTATCGATCTCCATAAGATGGCAAAACACAAAATATACTTTGGCTCTAAGTTAAAATCAATGGTAACCCAAAGCATTTTATTCAAAGCAATCTCCGTAAACCCATTCCACTACTTCAGATTTTCCTCCTGAAGAATGTTGCATGGAATACGTACTATATGATTCTGCAACGTTTTCCAATAGAACATACTGGTGTTCGAATGATGGTGTTTTTACCTTGACTAACACCCATTTCATTCAAAATTATACCACAGGCACTTTACAGTCTCATGTTGATTTCCTGCCGATTCATGGATATTCACTCAAATAAACCCTATCACATGGGTAATGAGTTTTCCGATATCATTTTCCCATTGAAATTATACTAAGAATGCTTTCTTGAACTCTTAGCTGTCTATATAATTTTTGCTCACTTAAAGATGAGGACGTTTGCGTTGAAAATCAGTTTTGCATTATTTTTGCGCAGTTTGACATGATATAATAGAAAATTGGTAGAAGCAACTACATGTAATAATAAAATGACTTTTTTAATGAAACTCGTAAAAACATCTGCCAATAAAATGGATTATTAAATTCAAATAAGTGGCTTCTTCAGCTGTCAGATTGTTTCACAAACCAGCTGGGATGCTACGAATGCCAAGCTAGATTTTAATACCATATTCTCGAACACATTTCTTCCAATGTGATATTATAATACGACAATAGATTTCATCTACTTTTTTTGACATCATGACGTATGGTAAAGATTTTAATTTACCCACAGCTTTTTAATATTTTCCCAAAGAGCCTGAGGAATCTACACAAAGTAGATGGAGGAGTTTTTAAATCAAAGCTGGACCTCTTCCTATCGAAAGTCCCAGATGAACCTACCTCGCGGCAAGAGGTGCAAATGAGGGTTGCTAAATCAAACTCCATTCTTCACCAAGTGCCACATATTGTAAGAGGCTCCCTGTAATAACAGTGTAGCAACACGGTGGTGCATCAGCATGGCCGCAGCTCTAAGCTGAAACTTTAAGAAAATTATATATATATATATATATATATATATATATATACATATATATATACATATATACATACTTACAAATCTATATATGCATATAAATGAATGTGTATATAGTAGTAGTAGTAGTAGTAGTAGTAGTAGTAGTAGTAGTAGCAGTGGCAGCAGCAGCAGCGGCAGCGACAGTAGTACTAGCTGGTAGAAGTGTGGGGCGAATTAGAGAATAAAATTTGTAAAAGGAAAGCGTGAATCAGCTCATAAAAACGGTTCGTGAAATTAGAGCTCAAATACCGGTGAATTGTTTATTTTCTCTGACCGTTGCTGTTGTCGCAATGCTGTTGGTGTTGTCGCTGCGGTCTGTGCTATTGTTGTTGAATATTTATATCTTTTGTAATTAAGTAGACTTCATTATCTAATACTTTTAAGATTTTACCCCGAGTGACACAGTTTGGTATTATAATTCATATTCATATCAATCCTTACCAAAATTTCTCTGCCAAATTAATGGATACATTCATTTTATTACACCCTGCATTCCAACTTTTCAAAGTTAATTTAAAGACAAATTTGTTTCTTCATTCGTTATCGACCTGCTGTTCCTATGACTATAATACAAATTACAAGAACTAAACATTCATGTGTACAAATATAAACCAGTTCAAATATGCTTGAGACATATTCGAGCCATTCACTGCATTTTGACGAAAATTCTCGCTGCAGACGTACAGGTGTGAACACACGAAGTCAGTTCAAGGCGCCTGGTACCCAGATTAATGAATACATGCATTTCGCAATAGTTATTTCCTCTTCAACAATAATTACTCGAAAGAGAGTCGCTCCGAACTGCAACCAAAAGATCAAGTCCCTTATATTTTGGTATTTTGCTGTAATTATTTGTAACTTTACATTTTTAAACCCACTGAGACTAATAATTTTCCCTAAAATATTTTTTCTTCTTTTTTTCTCTTGGACTTCATATTCTTCCATTATTTTCCGTCTAACTTTGTCTTAAATATAAATACATATTTCATAACATTTCTTTCTGCTCACTTGCTATGTTTAATTTTATATTAACGCTAGACTCGAAACATCCATTTCACAATACTTTGTTTAAAACGAACGTTTTAATGAACGCAAAACCTTCTCCTCGTACATCAATGTAGATCGGTTTATATACAAACATGAATGAGTTGTTTTTCTCAAAACCATTCGGGAATATTCTCTGATAATATTTTAGTATCACCCTGTTGTGGTTTTTATGTGGATGCAGTCCTTTATTACTTTGGCATACAGAATTAATCATACCAATGAATTTTATATCATTATTTCACAATGATAAACGCTATAACTCCTTTTGTATTCGTTTTGTATCCTGTTATGAATGATATACATGATATCCCGCTAACTCATTTTGTCATTACTTTGAAAAAACTGAGAACGGAAATAGAGTCCCGTTTTCGTCATTATACTTTGCAACTAAGGAATAACGCACATACACACTCGCATACACATTGTGTATGTATCCGTATGTATCTGCATGGGCCTGTGTATTTTGAATATGTAGACACATGTAAAATTGATTTAGGAAGAGATAAACTAAACAATTGTACGCGTGTGGGAGCAAGAGTGTTAAGATGTTGTTTTGTGATTGAATCAGAAACAATGGATTTCTGATAAAACAGCAACGAAAATGTTTGTGGTGTACAAGACAATACGTTTGATTGACATTTTTATAAAGGCCTTTGTTTCATTGAATATAGAAAATTTCCGTTTATGTACTATATCCTAAGATAGTATATAAAAACTGACATATTGAATTTAAAACATCATAGCAAGCATAATATAAAGTCCTACTTTTTTTAGATGACAACTTGGTGCATTATTGATTTTCCTAATTGTTGTGTTTTTGCTATGTTGATGTGCTTTGCGTTTGTCATAAATTTTAGCTTTAGTGACGTAGATATTGGGAAAACTGAAAATATGTTGATGGTTCAGGGTTGTGGTCATCATTGGAGAGCATGTGAATAGTTATAATGAAGCCTGCGAATCGCCCCGAAATAGAGCGTTAGGAAATTTAATTTCTAACTGCTCTGTCTGCATTGCGAGTCCCACCATGTAACATTGTGTCTGTTACTGTTACTAGGTCGATAGTCTCTGAGTAAATATTAAACGAGTGTATACTAGCATAGAACAAACAAAAGATTTATTTCCTTATACTAAATCCTTAGAAGATGATGACAGTATAATTTACGGAGAAATGGTAAACTGTATTATTAGATTTCTAAAATTTGAATCAGAAAACGTAAAAATGCAGGTTAATATTAATGCATATATTTTAATGTTTCGAAATGTTCTTAATAATTTGTTTAATTTTGCTTCTAGTATCTAATATCTTTAAAACTGCAAGTTAATTTATCAACTTCAAAATTCCTGCCCACCTAATTTGTGATACGTTCTTCGCCGTCACCCAATGTAAACATACGCCATAGGTATGCCAAAAAAAAAAATTAAAAACAACTTTTCTGTTCCAATAAAATTATTTCTTCTTGATTATATATACGACTATATCTGTGTTTTGTGCGCTGTAACGGAATATAGACGGTGCTGATATGGAAATGTTCTCGACTGAGCCACAAAGTAATATTCTATAGCTAAACATTTACATTTGCATTCACATGTAATTCACAATTGATGTGAATTAACTAGGCTGTAGGCATGAGTGTATAGTTAATAACTGTTTTTTTATCAAAACAAGGAGCGACTACAAACACTACATCACTATGATTCTTAGTAATCGTATCTGGTATATAATCAGCTCTAAGATGTTATTTTACCTATCTTTTAGTCTGATAAAATTTGTTGACTGCCTCTCTATTAAGAACGCTATCGATTCTTGAATAACATGTTGCCATGTTAGGTTTTCGATATGTTTTTCGTGTACAGAGAATGAAAATATGAAAAATATTTGTCAAATGGTCTTTCATCTCCCCAGATTACATTTCTTAAAATAAGTATTATGGGACCTATGTCTAAAACAAAGAGGAGCAGTCGTTCATTGGATAGGATCAAATATATCTTTGAACAATTTGTGCAATATTGTACACTCTTTTGAGATTTTGTTAAAACCCAGTAACGTTACTGTGGATAATCTCAAATATCTCCCGTTCTTCCTTGGCCTCAGTTCTCGATTTGTGTGGCTTCAATAATCCCTCAGTTTCCAAATGTTCCGTTCTAAGTCAATTAGCATTGAATAATTTCTGTTGTAATTTATGCTAAATATCTAGAAGCTCAAATATTTCTGAATAATTTTTATGGAAATATTTGCAGAACTCACATGGACATTTTGTTCAACATCAGATAATGAAATATCAGGTGATTCATTTACAAGTTCCACGAAAAGACACATATATTGCAGAGCGTCGAATTTGTCAGCACTTTACTGTTTCAGAAACTTAGTCTTATTTGTTGCATACTTTCTTCTAACAACTAGCTTCAGCTTTGCTCGCATTAAGAGCAGAATTGTGCATTATGTAACACCACACTAAGCTTTGATTCTACACATATCACAAAAACCAGCCTAGTGTAGCATAGCCAACGATATGAGGTAATATTGACCGAAAATATTCCCACGTAAAATTTCCTTGGGTTCCTACTAAAAGAGTGCTGCCTACCTTAAGACCCTGATCGCGATACAACTGCAGCATATTTAGAAAATCAATATTAATATTAATTGTACCAAACTGAAAAAGTATTGCAATTTCTGACTTTATCCATCACTCTCTCATAAAGCACTTGTTCACAAAATCGGATAATTCCATGTCCCAAGTGTGGTTGCTAATTAAGCTTTGATACGAAGCCTGGTTTTCCACTCATTTGAAAAACAACTATTCTCTTGCTGTTAGGCATCATGAAAGGCATCTCACCGATCATTTCAAGTGAGTCAACTGGTTTTATCGCAGAAAATCCAGCTATAGAGGTAATAGTTTATTACTAGTTACTACGTGAATTTATCTATAACCAGATACACAAACAAACATGTAAGTACATATACGCACACATAAGGACATATGATTGGACATTGTTCTCTCTATGCGTATAAAGGACAGTTAACAAGTGCCAGCAATTCAAACCCGAGGGGAAGATGCACTTATGTGACTAAACATAAATTAGCATTAAGTTCGTGTATGCTCATGATCTGCTTATTCGTTTTCACTTAAAGAAGAACTTTAATAAGTTACAGAAAGTTAAGGAAAATGGTATGAGACAGGTACCAAGAAAAGACCTGCATGTATGGTTGTGTGGTAAGAAGTTTGATTTCCAAGCACATGGTTCTGTTCAGTCCCGCTGGGTGGCTACGTGGGCAGGTGGCTACGTGGGCAGGTGTCTACTACTATAGAAGATCGTCGTATATATATATATATATATATATATATATATATATATATATATATACAGAGAGAGAGAGAGAGAGAGTGAGTGTGTGTGTGTGGGTGTGTGTGTGTGTATGTGTGTATGTGTGTGCATGTGAGTGTGGGCGCATCTTTGAGTTTGTGTTTAGGTTTCCATATCATAGTGATTCGACAAAACATTGATAGAATAAGTACAAGTCTTTAAAAAATAAGTACTGCTGCCGATTCATTAGAGAGAGATAAATATATGTATAAATATATATGTATAAATAAATATATATATATATATATATATATACTCTTTTACTTGTTTCAGTCATTTGACCGCGGCCTTGCTGGAGCACCACCTTTAGTCGAGCAAATC
>NC_068983.1:153249503-153253144 GCF_001194135.2 Octopus bimaculoides | reverse complement strand
TATATATATATATATATATATGAGGTCTCAATAAGCATCACCACTTTTACCATACTAACGAAGCTAAAACACGCATAGTATACCCGTGTTTCCCTCAATTGAGTTTCGTGAAATTAAATCAAACTATGCTACCGATTTCATGGTGGAAAGGGCATTGAAATGCTGCTTCAAGTGTTTGAATAAGATCTTTAATATATACTAACATGTCTTTAGAAGAATGAAAAACAATCAAAGTATTGATTGTCAGAATGTTAGTTGAAAATATCAACTTGGAACGAAGCGACCATGGAGGTGTAATGCGTAGGTAGTGTTTACGAACAGATAACACCGCTCTCTGAATTTATGATATTTCTATTTTGAATTATGTAATTCAAATGTTTTTGTTGTTGAACCACAGTCACCTCTGACTGGGGAAGAATACAGAGCTTTTAGTGGATATCAATAAGTACTTTGATTTTAGTTATCTATTAATGAATTATTAAGTGCTCTTTCTTTATAAAAACATTGTTATGTAAACTAAGACTTCATACATTGTTATTGCCACTAGATCCAGAGACAAGAAAAGACATTTCTGTCAGATTCTTTACTCTGCAAATGTTTCACTATAAAACCAAAAAGATATATATTCAAAATGTTTCTTAAGCAAAACAATAGGAAATTTTGGATTAAATTCAGGATAAAGACTCTAGAAATCTTCATTTGCATATAAATGCATATTCACACTTAGATAGATAGATAGATAGATAGATAGATAGATAGATAGATAGATAGATAGATAGATAGATAGATAGGTAGGTAGGTATGTAGGTAGGTAGGTAGGTAGGTAGGTAAGTAAATAGATTGATAGATAGATAGATAGATAGATAGATAGATAGATAGATAGATAGATAGATAGATAGATAGATACATACATACATACACACATACATACATACATACATAGATACATAGATAGATTGATTGATAGATAGATAGATAGATAGATAGATAGATAGATAGATAGATAGATAGATCGATAGATAGATAGATAGATAGATAGATAGATAGATAGATAGATAGATAGATAGATATATAGATTTATTAGCCTCACAAGGCCGAATACAGAGGGGACAATGCAATGTAGAAATTTTCTTTTCGGGAAAAAAATGTATCAAACGGGATCGAAAGCGTTTGGTACATGTAAACAGCGAGATGACAATTTTCCATTTATAATAGAGTTCCAAAAAGAGGGAGTAAAAATGTAATACAGATTAGGTTTATCCATGGAAAGAAACTCCTACGAAAAAGACCATGGTAACCTCAGGCAGGGAAAGAAACACATGAGAGCAAAGTGCTCTCCCTCTCTTTTGGATTTACAAGATCATGCTCAAAGTGGTTTCGTCATTCACACGTACCATCTTTGCTACATTTACCCACCTTTTATTGCACCTTTCGTGAGACAAATCTTCCCTCTCTATTCTCACCTTCATTTTCAAGTGTTACTTGAAAAAGTTGATGAGCGATTGATCACAGAGAAAAGTGTTTGTCTCTAACCATTTCGCGGGAGTCCACCACACACATTCTTTCACCATAGTCACCATTACAACGCAACTGCCGTGCCTTCCCGGTTAACGGAAGGTGGCGGGATAATTTTCATAACAGACTGAGCCGACAACCGAGTTCGTCCCACACGTGACAGCAGCCGTTCGACATAAGCCCACAGGTCTGAAATGTTTAGACATTGCACGGGTGCGTGCAGAACTGTTTCGTCGCTCTGACCATATCTCAAAAAGTCGGTCCAATGTCTCTCGAACCATGCCTGTAGAGTTCATCCCGAATGGGCAATGCCTCCCGATAACGCTGCCAGGCCAGGGATCTTTGGTGACTGCCCATAAGTCTCGGACCAAAAGTGATCCTGAAGAGGTTGGTCAGGTGTTCCTCGTCGACGCCCAAATTCTCCCAAAGAACGTCGTCACACCTCCCATCCATTAATCCTCTATAGAATACGTTTGGTTCCAGACAGCACAGTTGCTCGAGACCATAGTGACACTAGCGGTGTTTTTCACCTCACCTCGATCTATGTTTGATTCATCACTGCAGTGCGGCCAAAGAGACGAGATGCGGGAAAGTGCGTTTCACAAACGGCAACCACACCTGCTCACCATCGTCTATGGAACGCTTGAGATGTAGTAGTCTCAACACTTGTCAGCGCATCATCAACCACGGCATGCCTATCCCTCCATTTAGCGGGTGTAAACAGCAATTGGATCGCCTAACCATCGGAAAGCTTCCCTTCCACAAAAAGCAGAAGTGTATGCGTTCCAGCTTGGTGATGATTGAGTAGGAGCAAGACACGACGGTCAGACGATAATAGATGACTGATGTGATGTATGCGTTCCTCACCTCGGCCCGACCTTTAGGGATAGCTTCTTCTCGGCCTATTGCTGGGTGAGAGTGGCCACTCTATTCGTTATCTCGTCCTAGTTCTTCTCTGTTTGGAGGTCTGATCCGAACCAGACCACGAGCAATTTAACAGGTCCGTCGGTCCAGTGTTCCATGATGGAGAAGCTGTTGGATGGCATGGGCTTACTTCTGCTGGTGCCGAACCGCAAGCCCACTGACCTTTCCAAGTTAATTTTCGCTCCCGTAACCTTTTCGCATTCTTTTAGTGACTCACCGACCAGGTCAATGTGCCTGTGGATCAACACTATGACGGGGACGTCGTACGCATATGCAGACACGCACGTCCTGCATCCAAGTTCTCGCAGGATACCCCTCAGCGCCACCAGCTTCCGCAGTAGTAGCTCCAGAGTCAATACATATAGAAGTGACGAGAGGGGGCATTCTTGACGGACCGAACGCGTGATGTGAAATGGTTTGAATACATTACTATTTACGCGATGTACCGTGCGGTTGCCACTGTATAAGGCAAAGATCCAAGCGTGAAAGACAGGACCGAAACCAGCCGCCCTAAGGACATACTCTATGTAACGATGGACGACCCTATCGAAAGTTTTTGATTGATCCAAATTGACTAGCGCCCACCCATGCCAGGTTCTTTAGCTACCTAGTCTGTGATGTAATATATCAAATGGAGATTGTCATGGATACTCCTGCCTGGCACTGCGCATGTTTGCGCCTTGTCGACCAGTTTTTTGATGACAAGCGCCAACCTCTCGGTCAGCACCTTGGACAAAATCTTCAAATCTGCGTTGAATTGAGTGATGGGCCTGAAGTTACCAATGACGTTCTCCCTGTTTGGATCTTTCTTTAGCAGTGCCAACGCTCCTCGTCTCACAAAAATGGGGATACTCCCGTTTTGCTGCCACTTATAGTAGGCTGCTGCTAAGACGCCTCCAAATAAGTTTGGCATATGACAATAAAGGTTGTAGAGTAGACCATCCAAGCTTGCTACTTGTCTCCCACGCAGCTGTCATTTAAAAATGAAAAGGTATCGTATATCACAGAAAATGTCAATAGTGTAAAATGGGGTAACATTTGGTATATCGATGGAGAGAAAAGCCTACGGAAAAGACCATTTGTACTTTAATGCATTCGAAATGAGAAAGTTACACTACTAATCTTGCAAGTACCATCATCTGAATAAATAAACACATTGAAGCATATACACACGCATATACATACATACATACGTACATATA
>NC_068983.1:153246046-153248959 GCF_001194135.2 Octopus bimaculoides | reverse complement strand
TATATGAATATAAATATATAAATATATCTATGCATTTACATATACATTTATGACACACAAACATATATAAAGCTGACTTTTCTTACAATTTCTATTATTGCATTATAAGTGTCTGAAAACAATTTCGTGTTATTCAATATCTTTAATAAAACAATGTAACACAAATACAAACATTAAATCTGTAATTGGTTGAAGTTTTTCTTCAAAACATTTTTTGCCACCTTTGTTGGTCTATTTTCATTTTAAAATTTCTTTCCTGGGGGACTGATGAGGTGGGTACTTTATATAGCTATTGTACTAATTTCTTTTTATTATAAAAACTCCTCACATTACAAATACAGAAATTAGAAAATAGTAAAGGATGGAAGCCTAAATAAAGAAATATCTTACACCTCCGTATTGCACAAATTTATCTTAATGATGGTAACTACACATACGAAAGAGCACGTGCTTTTGTGGTTAGGGTGTTGCACTCACGAACATGCAATTGTGGTTTCGTTTTCTGGTCCGGGTGACACACAGTACACGTTATTCCACGTTGCTTCTGTCCGCTCATCTAGTAAAAATGATTAGTCCTGCGGTGGCATCTTGCTCAGGGGTGGAATATGTACCCCTAAATCGACCATTGGGTGTATAGCTCCGAACAGGTCTCTGATCACTCCCTCTCTCTCTCTCTCCCTCTCTTACTCTCTGTTACTCTTCCCCTCCTTGTGTCTTACTCCCTCTTCTTCTCCCTCTCTCTATTCTGAACTATACATACATAGTAAAGTTTATAATATCAGGGAAACTGGAAACCCATTTTGATATAGACATTTTTTGAGGATATCTGGTATCATCTATAAAAATTTTGATGGGTAATATTTTGATAAATGACATTCAGTCAACTTTGCTATCCATTCCGAATTTTGATCACTACATTTCCAGCAATGAAATGTATTTTAGACCATATCCTTTATGTTCTAGTTCATTGCCGCATTTCATGTAACCTATTACTATGCCCAGACATCTTTGACTATTACATCTCAATACAATATGTAGAAAATTATCAGTACAACATAAATAATGTATTTTACAAACCACAGAAAATTTAATTGAAATTTCAAGAAATATTAGTGTATATGCAAAATACTACTGATGAGTTGGAATTCATAGCAGATTATGTTTATAAATATGCATTTTGTTTTGTATTTTTGAAAGTATTTCATGTTACCATTTGTTTCTCGTGATTACGCGATGAAAATTGTAAAGCTTTGCTTATATTTTCTTGAAAACATATATTGAGACATAATTCCACGTGTATCAAGTTCAGATGTTCTCTCACAATAAGTAGAGATGCCTGTTTCTCGCGTGCCTTTACTAACAAAGGTACAGGAATGTAAACGTTCAAAACTACATTATTATAAGTAGATAATTCAGCAATTTTTCTAATTGAATTTGGTGTTTAGTGAAAAAATTGCAAATAATTGTATACAATACGTATAAAAATATTACACTATAACTTATAGATTGTAATTCCATATGTTAACGTTTAATCTATAATAATAAACGCGAAATTCTGTCTGCCCATACGTCCGAAACCCCTGTATCTCAGTCTACGTTTGGTCTACATAGACATATCATACCTTTTAGGAATCAGGATGATCTTGGTATTGCAAATCTGTCCTTCGTTTCCTTCTTGTACATCCAGCATTGGGATCAGGTCAGGATGAGTAGTTGTTACATGCTAAAAGTTGAAAATTCAAATTTTAAAAGGACTCCAAAAATTTGTGAAGTTGCAAGTTTTAAAATCAATTTAAAGAAATACCATATCGGTAGGATAATACCATATTGGTAGTTTACCAATAAATGCTTTATTATTATTGCCCTGTTTCTTGCTTGATCGCAGGCTCAATTACCCTCCACAGCAGCTTGCTTGAAAGTTCACTCAGAGTGTGGATTTTAAGTTAGGTTTGTACAAAATGTTATGTCACTGGTTAATAGCATTAAATAAGTCAACACAATGCAGAGATGTATGCATCTTCTTTGCACACTTACTTCTCCTTAAAATAATAGGTGTGATTTTTACAAGATCATCATATCATCATCGTCATCGTCGTTGTCATCATTATCGTGGTAGTCGTCCTCATCATCGCCATCGTCGTCCTCATCATCGTCATCGTCGTCATCGTTGTCGTTGTCATCATACTCAACTCATCATCTTAGCCATGGACAACGTTATTTTCTATCACCACTCTCTATCAGCAGCTCTCTTAGTGTTCAACGCTTCATTACAGTTATCTCGCTCTCACACATGAACTCACAAACACACGAACACACATGTGCAAACATACACATTTACGCACGAGCGTACACGCACATACGCACTCATAAGAATTACCGTTAACATCATAATTATATTTCCCTTGCAACTTTTAAGTTTGTATTCTTGCAGGTTCTATCATTGAGTTTCCTATCAGCAAATTGGCGCCGATATATCTCAATCAAGAGGGAGACCAAGAAAATGATAAGTGATGTGGCGACATTTGCTGTTAATCACTATCACGTGAACATCAGTTTCTACTCGATCCCAAATACCTAATTAGATTAACTATATTAGCTTCATGTAAAATTGCTTTCGTTCCATGACGTCAGAAACACTTGATCGGATTGCTGTAATACGTATGATTTCTGTGTCCCTGACATTTTGGGATAAGCGTATTAATACGTGCAATATCAAATATCCGTATAATTATGCATACTGCTTGCATATATAATGATTTATATGGAGAATTCTAAGAGAGCAAGAAGCGTATGGACAACACTTCATACTTAGACAAATACACACACAAGCACACGCTCTCTCACTCTCTCTCTCTCTCTCTCTCTCTCTCTGTATATATATATATATATATATATATATATATATATATATAT
>NC_068983.1:153242751-153245221 GCF_001194135.2 Octopus bimaculoides | reverse complement strand
TATATATATATATATGCGTGTGTGTGTGTGAAACTGTAATGATGATTGGAAGGTTGACTGAAGAATAGGAAGCCATGAATATTCCGTCCTGGTCTTCCTGTCCGTTTTTGTATCATCCTTTTTGTCCGTATCTTGTTATTGTCGTCTGTTGTATTCTTCCGGTTTTCGGATCTATATATACATACACCGGCGTACGTGCACCTTTTGCTCATCTTGTAAGTATATATCTAAATTCTGTACGAGTTTCTTCTTTCTTTCCTCTTTTTCTTTTTATTGCCCCATTTCTCACTTTCTTCGCATTCTCTTTCTTTCCATTTTTTTCTTTATCTCACTCCCCCTCTCTCACATTTCTTGGCATTCTTTTTCTTTAATCTCTCTACTTTCCTCTGCTATCTCCCTTGTCCCTTTCCCCTATCCTTTCCTCTCTCTCTTTCTCTCTCTCTCTCTCTCACTCTCTCTCTCTCTTTAAATCCTTCCCTAACTCTTCAAGCCCTCTGCTCCCTACCTCTCTCTGTTCCTCCCACGTGCTCAGTACTCGGCCAAGCATGATCTTTCTTTCTTGGCCTGATCACCGCTCGCACGACACCTTATTTTCCTGTCTCCTGAATTTCATCTACGTTTGTGCCGTAAGGCTTCCACTACACACGCTCGTTCAGCTTAACTTATCATTCTAGTCGAAAGATACCTGTTATTCTTGTTGTTTGTATTTGAAATCGTGTAACATTCTGTCCGCTTTCTTGTTTTTTATATATATATATATTTTTGTATATGTTCGCTCGCTTTCTTCGACAACTTTAATGGCTTTAGAGTTTTGCAACTGTTATGATGTTTGGAAGCGTGGCTGAAGAATAGAAAGCCACGAATGTTCCGTCCTGGTTTTCTTGCCAGTCTTTCTACTGTCTATCTGTCGGTATGGTTTTATTGTCGTCTTTTATGTTTTTCCATTTTGGGGATTTATATACATACGCACGCACACGCACACACACACACGCACACACACGCAGACACGCAGACGCACACAGTTGAATTAGGTACTTAAGTTGATGCACCAAGTCAGTGAGGTATTATCCGCACAGCTCGAAGTAAAGTGAGAAAAATCAAAATATGTCACAGGATTTCAAGTATTAGTGTAATACTACCGTTTCAAGTGGCCCCTATTTAATTGAACAATGCGCGGATTACATCAATTTAAACTCAGTGCTACCTTCAGTTGCAATAAATACGGATTTTCAACAGACAACATATATTAACTTAATTTTCCTCAAAGATTTTATCAGGGCTAGAAGATGAAAGAATTTCATGTCGCCACTATTGCAGTAAGAATAATCTAAGAGAAGAACTACAATTTTGGAGTGTCATGGAACACAAAGGGTGCCAGAGGATTATAATTCATTTCTAATTTTTTATCTACCCTCTTATCATCAACAAAATATCTAAGGCTAGAATACTAAGTTTATTGAGAATAAACAACATTGTGAGTTGCCAACTCAGAGTTGGCTGCTGGTCATGAATAAATATTACTAGATGTTTCTCCTATTCCTTAATGTCTTGCTATTTCTTAATTACTTACTGCCATAAGTACCCCTCACCACAAAAAGAAACTCACTTTAGAAGGAGTCAATTACATAGCAGTAAATGCCAATAAAATGGTAGTGTAGGGATGGCATTAACTCTTGTCATTATTTTCGGTTTGGTCGCTATACTGGGATCTCGGAAAACATTAAAGGCTCAGCGGGAAAAAAGTTTATAATCAAGGTATAGCAAAAATCATGTAATATTATTTTGTATAAAAATAGAATAAATTTTGTTTTAATTTTAATTTTAAAAAGATATATCAGAACCATGTTAACTAAGATGGATACACAGATCAGTTTAAATATTAAAAAGATAACTACTATGTAGAATTACCATAATACATCATCATTACGTAACTATTAGGTTGTCGCTAAAAAGGCCACTAAAACAATGATCACGACTTGCATATGGAATATTTCTGGAAAAAATACATATTATCTATTGATTGAAATTAAGGGATCGGAAGAAAGATAATAAGGTAAATGGTTCAATATCATATAGACATAATTAAATGTATGTATGCAAGAAAAATTTAACAGCTATGAAAAGTGTGCACTGATAAGAACACAGAAAGAAACAAGGAGAGAAAAAATGGAGAGTTCCTGTCTTTGGAAGAGCGTAGGCGCGAAACGTTAAAGACTTTTTTCAATTCCCGAGTGTTATACTAATACATCTATTTGTTTTCTACACCCCCTGTCTTCGTCTGTTGTTTTTTGTGAATTCTCTCTATACATATCATATGCTCACGTGGTCGCACCACTTGATCCTGTCTCCTCTCATCACCCACTAACTTTCTACCTTTCTACACACTTTTAGACTTTATTCAGGACTTTCTACACTCCGGCTGCACCTCTCCTGCTTATGGATTACTCTAGACCAACCTGTTGATATATAT
>NC_068983.1:153239140-153242543 GCF_001194135.2 Octopus bimaculoides | reverse complement strand
ATATATATATATATATATATATATTTATATACATATACATATATATTTATATACATATACATGTAGGTGTTAATATATATACATTTATATACGTCCCAAACTGAGGAAACTTGGTCAAGTGTCTTCTACTACTACAGGCCGGATCTGACCAATGCCTTGTTAGTGGATTTGGTAGACAGAAAGTGAAAGAAGCCCGTCAGGCGAGTGAGCGCGCACACACACATATGTGAATAGTATCTGTGTATGTGTGTGATTTGCTGTATGTAGTATCCTTGTAACTCACCTCTCGTTGACATTCTGTAATCTAGTGGGTCGTTAAAAGTAAATTTAGTAGTGATGTCGATCTCTTCGATTAAACTAACCTACAAGGTAGCATAGCCGCAGTCTTATATGTGAAACGTCTAAAAGGTAAATGATGAAAAATGTCTGTAAGCATGTCAAAACGAATGTCTTTATGCGTGTACGCGCATATATATATACATATATATATATATATATATAGAGAGAGAGAGAGAGAGAGAGAGATAAATGTATGTATGTATATGTATATAGATGCGATAATGATTATAAGCGATCAATGTGCATCGTCTAAGTTTAAATAGACTAGTATTGGGGCATATAAGCCTTTGACAGCTAAAAAAAAAAGGAAACTAGGGTTTATCTTATGCATGAGACTCGAACTCATAAAGGTGTGGATTCTAGTCCGATGCGTACGGCAAAGCCTACTTTTTTCCGTCTAGTGCCTACCTACACCAATATTCGACTATTTTTTAGTTTCAGCTGGTGCACAATCATTTGTTTACGTGCGATACTAAAAACATAATTACTCGATACAACTCCATAATCGTATGTAAAGCAATCATGTTTAAGTTCCGCTATAAAAATACTGATCGATCAGCCTATCACATTCTCTATAATCATTAATTAATTGTGAAGAGAGAAAATCAGATTTTGGCTCGTATGATCGAACTCCGCATTAATGTGAATTACGCTAAAGCATTAGTACTTGTTATGCAATGCTGTAGGTATATGAACGTGTATGTGTATATATATATATATATATATATATATATATATATGTATGTATGTATGTATATATATATATATATATATATATATATATATATGTGTGTGTGTGTGTGTGTGTGTGTGTGTGTGCATGTATGCATGTGTGAATGTATGTATATATGTATGTACATTTAGGGGGGAGGTAGAGAGAGGGTAAGGCTATTATTTGATATGTACACACGTTCATATAAGCATAGTTACATACTACACGTTGGTTTTGTCAGCATAACAACTTGTCTTCCAGAGTTATCACATAAAATGCGTTAAAATCAATGTTTATACATACATCGATGTATACATACGGATGTATGTATGTATGTATGTATGTGTGTGTGTATATATATATTTTTATACGTGTGCTTGTATCTATTCTTATAAAGTTTTGGTGACGTCGTCGTACGGTGTATTTCATGAAACGCATTATATGATTACAACAATGGTTTAATATAAACAGTTAAAACATGCGACTAAATATAGACAATTACTCTAATCCCAAATCCGATATTTTATACCAATCCTCTACATACTTATGTAAAATTCATTAACAAATTATAAAAGTCAATATTGATTGTTCACATTCATATCAATTACGTAAGCAATTTAAAGAATAATTTCTTAGAAAAGATATGATTTGCAACAAAAGTAGTAGAACATACATTTTAGCGAGAATGTATATTGTCTTTTTACCAATACCATTAACATGTTACTCCTATGATGGATCTCAAATGTAGAAGTCACTGTGAACCCAGTGGTGATTTGAAGATAATGTGACCTCACCTACTAAATACCTTTTAATTCGTTACTATATATTCAGTCACTGTGATATCTTCTATGAGAAAATTCTTAAAAAAAAAGATATAGAAGTGTTTTTTGACAGCTGAAGTATTTATCATACGCATGATATACGGGTTAATCTGCATGTAGAAACACATATAATATTACATTCACGTTAATTTGGTAAGAATACCGGCAGATTTTCGTTTCGCACACAAAGAAAAAGAAGAGAAATTGAAGGATTGCTTGAAGGTGAGGGTCACTGATAATGTGAAAAAGAGAAATTACAAGGCGTACAGATCCTTTACTCTTTCCGTAAATGGGAACACACATCAATATCCCAAACACGTTTCCGAATCACTAACGTATATAGCTATTATACAGACACACATTTCAATCTATTTTCCTTTCACATTATCTTCCTGTACATGTAATTCACTTGCACCCATAGTCTCACACATACACACACATACAGACATGCGCACGCACACATACGTACACGCGCTCACACTCACACAGAGCGCAGGTGTGTTTGCGAATATGTGTGCGTATGTAGCATGTACATGTAAATGCGTATATATTTAGAGGTACACACAGGCATGGACGCATGTACATACAACTATCCATGGGAGAGTGTGTAGCTAGGAGAACATGTGTATGTGAGTATACGCGTGCGTGTTTGTGTGTACAATGCAAGTATGAATGTTATGCACTCATGTATGTTTCTATTACTTGGGTTTATCCATGAATGAAAGGTATACAATGCAAACCTAAGCTATAAAGAAAAGATGCAAGCACCATATCAGATTTTAAGATGGATCTCCCATTGTTTTGTTGTTCCTTTTTTTTTTAAAGTGAGCAATAAAACAGCTGCATTCAGGTTTTAGCTACCCGACTAAAATTACATGAATTTGATTTATCAAATTGGATGGTCTCGGTTCAGTATCAAGAAACACTAATTTTCATTACTCATTGATTAGTTCTCTTTATCATTCCCTCTATATTTTTTCTCTTTATGCTGAAAGACAAACATCCTACAGATTGGGGTATTTTCATGTTATATTAAAGAGTTAGGTTATTACCACTTTTAGAGAAATTCATCCAGGCGTGGTCATTTTTATTCTTCTTAATATTTACACTACACATACGTACGTGTGTGTGTGAGTGTGTGTGTGTCTGTGCGCAAGCCAAGCAAGATGGTTATTGGTATTTCTTCAGAATTTATCACAAATGCTGCCAAAATCTACTTTGCCTTTCGTCCTTTTGAGGTTTGTAAAATATGTACGAATCGAACTCTGGGATCAATCCAATCGATTTAATCTCACTGCCACAAAATTTCACGTGTTAGTCCTTTCGTTGAGTGGATCAGATATATGTTGGTTCCAAATTTTGGCACATGCCCAGCAATCTTACAAGAGGATTAAGTCGATTACATCAGCCCCTGTGCTCAGCTGGTACTAATTTTATTGACCCTGCGAGGATGAAATGCGTAGTTGAACTCAGAAAGTAAAGACGGACAAAATGCCAGCTAACTGCCGTATTCACGCATGCACAGACATAT
>NC_068983.1:153232207-153235710 GCF_001194135.2 Octopus bimaculoides | reverse complement strand
ATATATAAATGTGTGCGCATATATATATATATATATAAATGTGTGCGCATATATATTTGGGTGTTTGCATAGAAGAAAGGAATCAATAGTAGATAAAGTAAGTACTAAAACTTTGTTGAATTTACATCACCTTCGTTTCAATTCAAATTCAATAAGCGTGAGCGGCATTGGCTACTGATTCTGAACAAACAAGGGAGATAATATCAATCATTTCACAAAACTACGAAAATAATGTCATTACACGTGTATGTGGGGTTGTTTGTATATGTATAAAAAATGAGGATCAAGTATCGTTCTCGAGCGAAAGGCACAGGAGGCTGGTCTGCTAGACATAGCGATAGTAAACACAAGCTTGCAATATACAGCAAAACAGTGTCACACAATCAATGGTTTTGCTACTAGAAAACTAGTTCGTTAAGAATATCTCTATTAGAGATGAAAGCAGTATCTATGCTGAGAAGCACAATATTTTTATGAGAGCAGACATACTGCTATTTTAACCTCACGAGGACGCCTCTTCCTGGTGGTTATTCAGTGCGTTTTGAATTCGATATATATTGCAGCCAGGGAGAGAACTCCCTACTATCCTAGCTCGGAGACTAGTATATCACGTGATTTCGATCTTGTTTTGATAGCTATATCTAGCAGACGAGCTTCCATCACTGAGGATCATCGAAAGAAGATCAGAAACAAGAGATATAATGGTCTCCGAGCTAGAATTATATTGCATTCTCTCTCACTGGCAGTATGTATCGAGCTGGATGAGCTATCATCCTGGGGTTAGAATAGCAGTATTGTCCATTCTTATAGAAGCTCCACCTTCCGGTGGTGATGAATATTACTTCTCTCTATAAATACTGCTTTACCGTTTGCATCTCTAATAGAGGTTTTCATAACGAGCTAATTATATATATATATATATATATATATATATATATATATACAAACACATATATAGGTATAAACTTAAGCAATGATGCATTATCTGCAAATTCTGAAGTGAGAGAATTAAACTAATTTTCTATGTCATGTTTCAAAAAATACAAATTTTAATCCATGTTGAACATTAAATTATCTTTCCCTTCAGGTGTATTTTTTTTACTCCGTTTTGGAATTAAATCATACAACCAATATACATTCTACACAGATATACACATGCAAACATAGATGAGACACACAAGCTTATAAATACGTTCACTTGATATGCATAATACTTATATTAATTCATTATTGATGTATGTGAAATTGTTTAAATGATTGTTTAGCATTTTGCCTATATGCAGTATAAGCGCTGATTACTTATTTCTCTTTGGTATTGATAAAGTTACACTAGTGAATTTCTTTTTAATATTTGGTAACAAATAACATAATTGTCTTGCTTTCTTTATCGAAATTTATTTCCATGGTCATTTATATATATATATATATATATATATATAATTGAATGCCGAAATAGTTTTCTACTTATATGTCTAATGTGTTGGAATGCTATACAATACTGTTGAATATATCTGCACATCTCAGCCAACTTTGTATGGTATAGACAGATGCAATTACTTTTTTTTCATATAGAATTGTTTAATGGACTGAAAAAGATTATTTATCTGTTTGTGCGTCAATCCCATGTTGAAATTTCAGAACGTGAATACAGATCTTTCAATAGCTACAATGTCACCGCTTATTATATTCGCCGACATTGTGTTTTTAATGAAAAGTTGTTTACTTTAGTTTGTTACATACAATGATGGCTAAAATATGTAGATATATTCTGTAGCAGCACATTTCATTGAAAGAAAATACCGTGTGTTTACCCACTTAAATAGTTAACTAACTTCCACGAATATATAAGGTGTGTTTACCAATGTGAATAGATTTATTTAAGTCTCCAAAAATTGTGAATTTATTAACAATGTCTGTCTCACTATAGACAGTTGAGGATAATACATACTCTGTGAGGATATCCCAACATAAGATTGGAAATATTTCGGATCTTCCATCATTTTCTACTACAAAAGACATAACATATTAACAAAATTTGCACGGTACAATATGGAATAATGTATAAAATTGAAACAAAAAACTGTTAACATATGATTCTTTAAAGCTTATTACAATTTATATATTCAGGCATCTAGTAATTACACACACAGAAACACACGCGCGCGCGCACACACACACACACGCACACACACACAGAAACACACACACACACACGTGCACACGCACACACACACCTACATGCCATCAGCTTCGTCTTTAGCCTCGCAGTTCAAGAGGTACCTCTTTCAAGCGGAGCTGGCATCGCTGAATCGCCGATGTTACTCTGACAACACCATGTGATCAGCTTTGACCCATATCAGCTCTTTTTACAGTAACAAACGTGTACTTCCCGTGCTTTGTCTTTCGGTAATCTTAGACTGAAAGTGAGTGATATCTGATAGGAGCTCACAAAGCCTTAACTTGCATAGAACGGAATCAAATTTTTATAATAGATACATGTGACTCATACAAAATGTGTTGAATGCCATTTCCTTTCATTTAACCACTCATTTGTATACAGATACATATATTTATGTATAAACACACAAACAAACACTCACGCACGCACACACACACACACACACACACACACACACACACATATATGTAGTTAATCAAATATATCCTTTCAGAATAAAGTGTACTGGATTTCAGATAAGTGCTGTTGATATGTGAGATGTCTAAAACCTGAAATGTATTTAGAGATTCAATTAAAGCGATTATATATTGGAGAGTAAAAGCAGGAAAATTATATCATAAAAATCACCGTAAAGATACTTCCATAATATAAAGAATATTGTATTAATATATAAAAATATGAAGTATAGCTATGATCATTTAGAAAGCTTTGAGAGATCATGCGATCGTTTCATGAATATACAACCTTTCGAAATGAAATCCAAAGTTGATAACAGTTATTACGACGTATATCCACTCGTCAGAGAAAAGGATGAATTACAGTGTAGCAATTCCAATGATAGAGATACTAATTAAATGTCTATGATGAAGGTGTAGTTTAAAATGTTATTGTTGTAGAAGTGTATTTGTATAAATGTGGGCTAACACCTTTAACATACGATTTTCAATATCTCTATCATTCGATTTACTACATTGAAATTCATCCTTTTCTCTTACGCGTGGATATACTTCCTAATAATGGTTATCAACTTTGGATTTCATTTTGAAAGGTAGTATAATCATGAAATGATCGTAATATGTCTCAAATCTTTTAACATGATCATAGCTATACTTTATATTATTATTCATTAATACAATATTTTTATATTATCGACGTATCTGTACTGGGATTTTTCTGATATAATTTTTCCTACTTTTACTCCCTGAAACACATAAATAAATGAATAAATAAATAAATAATATATATATACGGATAGATATACATAGATATATATGCATTTACATATACAAACATATATATACATATATATATATATATATATATA